>NC_038250.2:42637010-42642573 GCF_000004515.6 Glycine max
ACAGACATGTTTCCTTGCTTCAAATCTAGAAATCCCTCGCCTTCCGCTTCCTGAGATCTCGCGGGAAGTAATTCTCCAGGAACTTGTCCTTGAAGGCATTCCAAGGAATCACGCCTCCAGGTGCAACAAACGAAGGTTTCACGAACTTCCACCAATTTTCAGCCTCCCCTTGGAGCATAAATGTCGCATAAAGAACCTTATGCTCCTCAAGGCAACCCATCGCCTCGAAAATCTTTTCCGTCTCAGCTAACCACAACCTAGCACCTTCCGGATCATAGTCTCCACTGAACTTTGGCGGGTGGTTCTTACGGAAAGCCATGAGTCCCCGATACTCCGTCGGCTCCACATCACGTTCCTGCACTAGAGTTTCCAGCACAGCGGTGATGCGGTCAAGGACGTCACGGTTCTGATCCCTACCACGTCCTGCCATACCTATCCTGTAGGGAAACTATTAGCACCCAAGAAGTCCAAATGAGAGAGTGTACCACACAGGCTATGCCAGTTATAACAACATCCTTCTCTTTATACATACTCATACACACAACAACCCTATGAATCAGTCACACATCCATGCTCAAGACAATAAGGCAGAAATACACACAATGTGTGACTTAACGTCACTTCCCGAAACCTACTTCCAAGTTTCAGAGATACACAGCATTCACACAGCAAGACCATAACAGGTTCACTAGAATCCAACTTTTGCTCTGATACCACCAATTGTGGCGTCCCCAAAATAATGACTGGTTTAATAGTAATGATTTAATTAACAAAAACCATGGTATTTTTTTTTCTTTTTTTTTCTTCTTCTTTTTCTTTTTCATTTCTTTCTCTTTTCACTAAAACAAGTTTTCGAAGGAAAATCCTCACTACAGAGTCCTGAATGGCCAGTTCACAACTCTGTTCGGAGTCATTTCTTTCTCACTGCTCATAATCTCTAAACTATTTTGCTTTTTCAAAAGAAAGAACGTACCAGCCATTACTTTAGGTCGTCACGTGAAAATAAAAGAATAAAATACGGTCGATAAACTCTTTTACAAATAAAGTTACTAACGCTTTCTTTTCAAAGAACAAGATCGATCATAAATGCATTCATCATTTAAAGCTGTCCAAAATATGGGAGTTTTACAAAATATATAGTGTCATCCAGAGCAAAGGTGTCCATAGTGGTGGCTTCAGCCACATGTATACAATCATCAAATGCCTATACATCAGGTCTACCCATACAAAAACAAAAGAGTAAACCTAACAGTTAGTCCTAGATACACCCACCCTCAAAAGTATACAAAACTAATCCAAAAAGCTGTCCACTAGGATGAAGAGCCTCCGCTGATCGCCATCTCCCTCGGGCCGCTATCCTCCGTAGAGTCTGCCTCAGATGCCGACATGACTTCCTCGGGAGAATCCACCTCAAGAAGTGGATCCTCATCACCCTCTAGAAAGTCAAGGGCATCCACAGCAGGCTCAGGAGGTAGCTCCTCCAGGTCCTCCTCAGGGTCTTCCTCGGATGACGTTACCTCGATCACTTGAACGGGCTCCACTAGACGATATGGTGTAGGCGTGGGTAGTATCCACTCCACAGTGCGCTGAAGCGTCCGTGCAGGTTCATCTGGATGCACCAAAGAAGTAGCCGTGAATCGAAGGGTGCCCCGAAATCGGCACCTCGTGTTGCCTTTGAGGGTCTCCCAAGCTCCCTCTAGGCACTCCATCTCTACTCGATCACGGATTAGCTGCGCCGCCATCACGATCTACAAGGAAGAAGAGAAAGGGGTAGACTCTTTCACAAGAATCTAACTGTGCTGCACACGATGCGTCTCATAAACACTACATGCAATAAAAAGGGGTATTTTAAGGCTTTCCATCTCTGGTAATCGATTACACAGCCTTGGTAATCGATTACCAGAGGCTAAACTTGAATTACACAGCCTCAGGACATGAAATATGCAATAATACACTGTGTAATCGATTACACATGCCTGGTAATCGATTACCAGTGACCCATTCCTCTGTGTAATCGATTACACAGGCTGGTAATCGATTACCAGAGGCTTCCATCAACTCCCAGTTCCCTTTTTAAGCCTGGTAATCGATTACACCACTTGGTAATCGATTACCAGAGGCTTCCTTAGCTTCCTGACCTCGTTTTCAAGCCTGGTAATCGATTACATCCCCTGGTAATCGATTACCAGAGACCATCTTAGCCTCCTGTCTTCATTTTTAAGCCTTGTAATCGATTACCCACCCTTGGTAATCGATTACCAGAGGCCATATCTCACATATTACACAAAATTCACAGCTGGCCAGCCACCACAAGCCTCCTTGCTTTGTGGTCTTGTTTTCCTTTTATCTGTTGACTGCCAGGAGCTCGCCTGTTTAGGTACATCACAGGTTCTCACTGACCGACTATGCCCGGGTTGGGTCGGGATTGGTCAAGCTTGGTTTTGGGCAATAGCACCCCACCTGACGTCCCCAAGGTCTCCTGACCCCCGCGACATATCTCCAGGTACCACTCTGTGGTCAACAATAAAAGCAGGAAGTTTCACCCTTCAACACTTCCTCATCTCAAGCTTGTAGGATTATGGGGTACCCATCACATGTGGTACTAGGTGGCGGTCGGGCGATGGTGCACAACAAGTTTTTCACATCCACAAAGCGCGCATAAACCCACCATCCCCTGTTGCCCACCTCCATCTGAGCTCACGTACTCCCACGTAGCCCATATCCTCGTTTCTCTCAACACCGGGTCCCCATCAATCCTCTCAAGCTTCCACAACATCCAAGCAAAACAACATTCAAACAGCACAAGCTATCACAGCCAAGAAAACAGAGCAAAGGCAGAAAACTCTGCCAAAACACCAACCAAAGATCACAGCTTTTCCCACCCAAAGACCCCAGTAACAATTCCTTCGATCCAATTTGTTAACCGTTGGATCGACTCCAAAATTTTACTGGAAGTCTATAGTGCATAAGCCTACATTGTGACCGTTGGGATCGACTAGCAAACATCCAGAACTCATTCTGTACTACTCTTTCCACAGCCAACCACACACAAGCATTTTCTGCACCAAGCTAAAATTCTGCTGCACCTATTTTGACAGCAAAATTCTGCATAAGTGCAGATTTCGAAAATCACACTTCCTCTCATCCAATCTTGTTCAAATCGAATCCTACAAGTCCCAAATCATGTATCAAACATGTCTAAACCAAAGCCAAACTTCAAACCGCAGTAACACAAAATCTAGGTGTCCAAAACCCCTCAAATCAATGGGTTTTCTAGGTTTGAAAAGTGAAATTTAGAATGAGGTAAATTTGAAGCAAACTCTCACCTCACACAAGTCCATAACATCAATCTAAACTTGCCCAAACTGGATTTACACCTAAAATTCCACCAAATCAAAATTTGACTCTTCAACACCCAATTTTGCCCTAGAAATGGCTCTTTGTTCACTTTGGTCATTTGTTTTTCTCTCTAGTTCAGCCTAACCTCTCTCACATGTCCTAAATGACATTTCAAGCTAGTATTAACTCACTTTAACCTCCATATACCATAGAATTCAGACTTAGCCTTCCAACTCTCAAAGTCTCACTCTTTTTCCACTCATAACATCACATTCTCACTTTCTAACCCTAGGTTAGTTCTACCCTTCGTCTCTAACAGTTTTCCATCAGCAATTTTTCAGCCTACAACATCACAAACATCATCACAAAACCCTAAAACAGAATGGGTAGGTCTAACTCATCCAAACATGGCAATTTCAACAATTTTTCAGCAAATGTCTTCACAAATAATCATCACACAGCAGAAAACTAACAAAACCACCCATCATATCTCCCAAAACCCCATACCCACGAAATTTAAGAGAGAAAGAAGTCCACCCAAACCTGAATTTTCGAAGTCCCACTCGTAGCCACGCACTTCACGACCCCGAAAATGCCCTTCTTTCGCGATTTGGAGCAGAAATGAGCACCAAAGGTTGGAGCTTTGTTGGGGTTTCAATGGAGAATGGAGGAGAAGGAAAAAGCAACGTGAGGAAGAGGGAGAGAGAGAGCTGTTCTGAAATTGGGCTGAGTGAAGAGAGAGAGAGTTGCTTTTTGGGTTTTAATAAAAGGGTTTTCTCTTTTCTATTATTTTATATAAGCAATGCCACATGTCTCCATTTGAGTGGAGCAAAAAGGGCCCACTTTCTCTTTTTGACTGTGACCCATACTCAGTCACAAAAGTGAGAAAAATCTGACCTTTGAAACGCTACAATCCTGCCTCGGTTTGCGTGCCGTTTCTCTGATTCCAGTTTCTCGCGTTTCTCTGCGTCCGTCGGGGCCAGTTTTCGAAAGCAAGCAATATATATATCAAAACGCTCAGAATAAAACCCCGAGCGTGGTTCAGAGGTTGGTTTCGTCAAATTCCAAGTCGCACGCAAAACGATGATTTTTAACTAATTAATTAAGAATTAACCCATAACCTCCAAGTTATGGATTTCTCTTCCTTAATTAGTCTAACCCACGTATCTTGCCCCCACTATTCCTACTTCTACCAAGAACATATAGGCATATACACTGAATAATACTTATATATATAATCATTCAAAATACATCGTTTCCAAAAATTCCGGATAGAAATTTCCAGGATGTTACATAACAAAATCATGATTTCGTTAAGCAATAAAACCGAAAAATGGAACTGTGAGCTTGGGTACAATTCTCTCATCCTATCCTCCAACTCCCATGTAGAATCACCCTCATCGGTTCCCCACTGCACCTTCACCAACGCGATCTCCTTTCCTCTCAAAGACTTCATCCTTCGGTCAGTGATTTCCTGAGGTTGTGCTCTATAGGTGAGGTTATCCTTCACCTGTACCTCGTCCACTGCAAGTATATGTGATGGATCTGGGTTGTACCGTCTCAATTGAGAGACATGGAACACAGGATGCAAATTCGATAAACTCGGAGGTAAGGCGATATGATAAGCTACAGGCCCAATCTTCTTCAAAATCTGATATGGACCTAGATACTTGGGTGTCAACTTCCTAGCCTTGAGAGCTCTTCCAACCCCGGTTACGGGAGAAACCTTCAAAAACACATGTTCTCCTTCCTGAAAATCTAGTGGCTTCCTCCTTCTATCATAGTAGCTCTTCTGCCTATCCTGAGATGCTTTTATCTTCTCTCGAATCAACCTCACTTGTTCATTAATCTGTTGTAGCATTTCAGGTCCAAGAAGTACTGCTTCTCCATCATCATACCAACAAATAGGAGTTTTGCACTTTCGTCCATATAAAGCTTCAAAAGGAGCCATACCAATACTGGCTTGGTAACTATTGTTGTAAGTAAACTCAATCAATGGCAAACAATCCATCCAGCTACCTTGTTGCTCTATAATACACGCCCGAAGTAGATCCTCTAGAGTCTGAATGGTTCGTTCAGTCTGACCATCTGTTTGAGGATGATAAGCTGAACTAAGCTTCAGCTTTGTCCCCAAGGCCTCATGTAGACTCGTCCAAAATCGTGAAGTGAACCTTGGATCCCTGTCAGATACAATACTAGAAGGAATTCCATGCAACCTTACTAC
>NC_038250.2:42642673-42644093 GCF_000004515.6 Glycine max
GGAATAAAATGAGCAGATTTGGTGAGTCGATCTACTATGACCCACACGAGCATCATGCCCACGACTAGTCTTGGGTAAACTAGATACAAAATCCATAGATATGCTCTCCCATTTCCATTCCGGAATCTCCAATGGCTTCAATTCTCCCGATGGTCGCTGGTGCTCAACCTTAGCCTTTTGACATGTCAAACATCTTGCTACATATTCGGCTACATCTTTCTTCATGCCATGCCACCAAAAACTTCTCTTCAAATCTTGGTACATCTTAGTCATTCCTGGATGGAAACTAAGACGACTTTTATGTGCTTCCTCCAAAATCTGAACTTTCAAATCATCTAGAGATGGCACACATATCCTCCCCTTGAATCTAATTAACCCGGTTGTATCCTTCTCAAACTCCACACCCCTATCCCCCATTATATCTAACACCTTGCCCTGCAAAAACGGGTCATCCCCTTGAGCCTCGCGTATGTGGTCTACAAATTCATTGGTAATCTGCAACGTTCCCACAAATAAGCTCTTGGGTCGCACCTCGATTGCTAGATTCAAATCTCGGAACTCCTCTATCAATCTCTGCTCCAAACTCATCATAGTCGCAACATGTAAGGATTTCCGGCTTAGCGCATCGGCTACTACATTAGCCTTTCCTGGATGGTAGGAAAGTCCAAAATCATAATCCTTGAGAAACTCCATCCATCTTCGTTGTCTCATATTGAGTTCCTTCTGATCGAACAAGTATTTGAGACTCTTGTGATCACTGAAAACTTCAAAACGAGTACCGTACAAATAATGCCTCCAAATCTTTAAGGCAAAGACCACCGCTGCTAATTCCAAGTCATGAGTCGGATAGTTAACTTCATGAGGACGTAATTGACGCGAAGCATAAGCCACTACTCTTCCCTCTTGCATCAACACACATCCCAAGCCTTGCCCGCTTGCATCGCAATACACTTCAAATGTTCTCTTAGGGTCGGGCAAAATTAACACTGGAGCTGTCGTCAACCGCCTCTTCAACTCTTGGAAACTTTGATCACACTTCTCATTCCAGACAAACTTCTCATTCTTACGAGTCAACTTAGTTAGGGGCAATGCCAATTTAGAAAATCCTTCAATGAATTTTCTATAATAGCCAGCTAACCCCAAGAAACTTCGAACCTCCGTTGGAGTTGTCGGTTGTTGCCACTCCATAACCGACTCCACCTTGTTCGGATCCACCGCAACCCCGTCCTTAGAAATCACGTGCCCTAGAAACTGCACTTTCTCCAACCAAAAGTCACATTTTGACAATTTGGCGAACAACTTCCTATCCCTCAGGATATGCAACACATCCTCAAGTGCTTCTCCATGCTCCTCCTTATTCCTTGAATACACTAGGATATCATCAATAAACACAACCACAAATTGGTCCAAGTAATCATGG
>NC_038250.2:42648707-42779261 GCF_000004515.6 Glycine max
GTGAAAGCGAAACAAAAGTTTGAGGGGGTGAAAGTAGGAAAGAAGCAAGTATAGGTGAATTTACTCTAATTTGTGAAATGACACTTTGTTCTTTTCCAAACTGTCTTCGAAAAATGTGTTTACTTTGAAGAGAATTCTAAGATGCTTTGATCTATCCTTCTTTCTTGAATTGCAAGGTAATGTCTATTCCTTTTGAGTATTTGGGTATGCCCATTAGGGCTAGTTTGACCAAAGAAAGTACTTGGGAACCTATTATACAAAAAATGAATAGGAAACTTAGTAGGTAGAAACATAGAAATTTATCCATTGGAGGGAGGATTGCCTTACTTAGTTTCGTTTTAACAGCGTCACCATTTTTTTTTCTTTTAAATGCCAAATGTGGTGGTTAAAAGTGTGGAGAGGCTTCAAGGAGAGTTTTTATGGGGGAAATGAGAGAAGTGAGAGAAAGTAGCTTGGTTAAAGTGGATGAGGATGTGTCTGCCAAAGGAGGAAGGAGGTTTAAGAGTAAAAAATAATCATCTTTTTAACGTAGCTCTTTTAGTTAAGTGGAAGTGGAGACTATTCTCTAAGGAGAAGGCTCTTTGGGGTATGATTATTGTTTCTAAGTATGGGTTAGGACATAGAGGAGGGAGAAGGGAGTTGGTGTCTAAACCATCGAGTTGGTGGAGAGATGTGGAAATTGCTTGTGGCTCATAGATCAAGTAGGGTGGTTCGAGAACAACATAGAGGGCAAAATTAGGGATGAAAGAATGGTTGAGTTGTGGCATAATAAAATTGTGGGAGTTGAGGCTTTGCCTAGAAAATACCCAAGAATTTATACAATATTCAAACAAAAAAAGTGTGTGATTGGTGAGATGGGGACTTGGAGGGAAAAGGCGTGGTGTTGGGAGAAATGGAGATGAAATTGCTTCCAATGGGAGAAGCTCCCTCAAATGTGAAGGCTTTCATGAAGAGGGAGTTGCTAAATAGAATACGATCTAAGGAGAATTTGCTGAGAAGATTGTGCTATTAGAAGAGAGTTCACGTCCTTTTTGTTCTCAACATATGGAAACAACTTAACATCTTTTGAATTGCAATTTCATCTTTGAAGTCTGGTCAGCGTGCTATAGATGGGTTGGGATTTTTGAACCTTAGCATTGTGAGCTTCAACAACATTTTGTGCAGCACGTGAAGCCCAAGTTCAAGCAAAAGGTGGAAAAACATTTGGCATGCAAAGGCATGAAGCATTTGGAATATTCATAGGAACAACATTAATTGTATTTAAGGGGGAAGAGGGGGATATTCAAAAGGTTATTGAATTGGTTAAAGTCAAATCTTGGTGGTGATTATCTTCTAAGGACAAGGAGTTTACCTCTTCGTGGAATGCATGGTTGATGAACCTCCTCATGTGCACCAATGAGAATGCCTTATAGTTGTGACAAGAAATGATTGGTATATGTGTAATGTTATGCTTCTTTTGGTGGCGAGGATATCGAGGGTAGTGTGTTTTGTTGTTGGTAGATTTCAATTCTAGGATTGAGTTATGTGGGGAATGGTATCATAGGTTGCCTCCTTTCTACTCTGTAACTTAATCTGTTGTCGACACTTAATATATATATATATATATATATATATAAAATATTTTGGAGAGACTAAATTATGTTGATGTAACTTTAATAATTATTATATCATTTTTATAATTTGATATAAAATGTGAATTTTATTAATTCAACTATTGAATTATATGTATATATTATCAAGATTATTTGTGTCAAATTTTATTAAAATTAAATAACAACGTGAAGGTAATCAAATAATTTATATTTTATTTTATTTTAAAATATTTATATTACATCAATTTTAATCTATATAAATGAGACAAATGATTTTAAACACACATATATTTATTTTGGCTGACAAAAAAAAATAAAATTGTTGCGCTTGTTGTTCTATGCGACTCACATTAGTTGGTTTTTGCCTTACTGTCTCGGTGTTTGCTTTTCTTTTACCTTATGTTATTGCTTTTTTGGTTGGCATGAAAGATGATCCTTCGAATAAAGAACAATTATTTTAATGAACCAATTTGATTTCGATTAACTATCTTGTTGATTTCTTATGTTAGAGTATTCCCATGACAATGCTTTTGAGGAATAAAGATCCTCTCCATTTATTGGAAATCTCCAGTAAATTGAGAGAAGACTAACCCGCTTTTGAGACATGTAACAAAATTTGTGTTTGAGGCCAGGCTTACACTTTTCAAGCGTAAATAAACACCAATGGCTTATTTAAACATAGGTGCTTCAACTTTTTAAAATAAGAAAAATATCTTGTTTTAATTAAAAATATTTCATTAAAATTTTTAACAGTTGCACACGTAAGGAATTTTGAATGTTGGTTTTCTAAAAAAATAATGTAAAATATATTTTGCTATTGCATGTTTTTATTTATAATACTTTGAGGTGAATTCTTTCTTTCCTTAATTGTTGTATTTTTTTAAAAAAGGGAGAATAAAAGATAAGCACAAGTAGTGCGATAGTACAAATGTGCATTCCATCTTGGGTTCAAATGTCTATATATCTCGAGTAAAGGAAAAAACTCCACTAGAATCTTGATATATACAACAATACTGCAAATATGAAGATACTAAGGCTTAACCTCTCATCTCCTATTACACACCTTCTGAAAAAAACATTGAGATCCTTGTTGTATTACTTGGAGTCATAATCTGTTTATTAGTTCCCACCGATTTCCATATCAAATATGCTACTGAGTTTTTCAATTTATAAAAAAAACTAATAAAACTTCGATGAAATTAATTATAAATACATGACATTCTCTATATCACACATAGAAATTGGCCAAAACAATAAATATAGGCTTAAATATATTATGATCTCTGATATATATATATATATATATATATATATATATATATATATATATATATATATATATATATATCTGACTTTTACATTTGATCCTTGATAATTTTTTCCTTCGAATCAAATCCTTAATATTTTAAAAGTTTTGTCCGAGGTCTCCGTCGTTAATTGGAATCCGTTAACTACTTAAGTGGCTATTAATTGGACATGTAAGCATGCGATGTGTGATGCCATGTTTAAAACCAGCCCACCAAGCCCAAACGACACAAGTATCTAGAAACCGCCATCTCTGCTTCAGCCGAACTTGAACCCGCAACAGCATTGGCCGAATCTCCCTCCAGCTACAGGATCCGATTCTCCCCAGGTCGGTTCTCTCCAATAATGGAATTCACTCACTCTTCCCCCCACCTCGAATGGGAACCATAACCATGAGCCGTTCCCTTCCAACTTCTCCAAGTTTAACTCCACCCTCACCACGAGCCTCTTAAACCCAAAGTTCCCCCCTCTCGACAAGACCCGATCCAGCCCAACCCTCTTCGAAATGATGGCCAGTGAGCTGTTCGCGGAGCCAAAAACTTGTTCGGGAGTAATCTTTTTTATAATAATCCATGATGCTAATTAGCAAGTGTACCGAGTCGCACAAGTAATATAAAACGGTAAGAATCGAGTATCGAATCACATGGAACTTGTTTCATTCAGAAAATATATGTTCAATGAGCAAACATTTGTATAAAGCAAGTAAATATTGAGTAAGGTTTTTGTCTAAAAGTCTAATTAACTACAGATTAAAATATCTAAATGTTGGGAAGTAAAACAGTCAAGTGAAAGCGCTGGGTTATTCTACTGAACTTACTTTGATGTTGCTAAATATTTTTCTTTATTTAACGTTATCTTAGTGTTCTTATGCTGAAAATAAATTACCCAAACCAAGATCCCTCGAGTGAATGGGCCTAACTCTATCTAAACTTCATCCTTGATCCCTCAACAAACTTAGTCTAAACGAGTCGCATTAAGATTACAGCATAATAGAAACTAAATCATTGCACTCCGTCCCCAAACATACAGTTCTCCAGCCTACTCTATCAAGTTCTAAGGCTTTAAAGCACTTCCCAGTACTAAAAATCCTAAATATGCATACAAATGGGTGATCAAGCCACAAGCATATAAAAATAAGTACAGATAGAAGCAATGAACACATAAAAGCAACTTTAAATAGATAGTAAGAGAATATTACATCAAAGATTCAGCAGAACTCCCCAACGAGAGATTTAGTCTTCCAATACAAGTTAGCAACTTTCAGCACAAAGGATAGATTTTGAGAAAAGATAAAGGCTACAAATGGTTGAGGATGTTTCCTCCAACCTCTAGAACCCTAAAATCACTCCTCTAACCTAAACTCTCTTGGAGGCTGAGGCTCTGTCATTCTAGCTGCCTCTCTTGCTCTATTTTTCGACTCCTCCCTATTTTTACGCCCACTTCAGTATTTTAAAGGCTCATTGACGTTTCAGATTCTGAAGGCTCGCTAAGCACGAGTTAGTGAATTCTGGCTTAGTGAGCTGGGCGCGATAAGGGACAAATGACTCGGTGGGCGAGCTGGCGGCACGCTGGGCGCGAGCATTTGTGACTGATCCTCTTTTAGGGTTTCCAAATGCGCTAAGTGAGTTGAGTGTCTCGTTTAGTGGATGTCACTCGCTAAGCGCATATGGCTCGCTTAACGAGACACCAATTGCTAGACCTTCTCTTCTTTTAGCCTGAAACTGAAGTGATAATAACATTAATTCACAAAATGAGAGTATCTATTGGGTAAAATCAAACTAAACATAAAAATATATATAGTTCCTACAAAAAGAACCATAAATTGGGGGAAAGATGCTAATTTAATGAAACTATTCACTACAAAAGTTAGTCATAAATAACGACTAACATGAGCTCGACGTCCACCATAGGCCCACCACCCGCATCCACAAATTGAGCCTGACGTCCACCACATGAACCCTAACACAAACAACGCTAACTATAAACCCCAAATTCTGGATCGACAAGCCCTAATGATCCAATGGATTTGCGAGCTCCTAGGGTCTCGCAGCCTCGAGAACCAGTTGAACGAAGCCGTTTCCAACGACATCAAGCTAACTCTTAGCTCCAAACACGGAATTAGTGTTTCCATGAATGTGCAATACCAAATCCTTATTGCTCACAGTAAGTTCTTCTCGGTCAACCTCTACGATCGTTGGACCAACCAGCAACATCAGTGCTTCGATCACTAGACCAACCAGTTCAATGAAATCGTTTCTAGCGACATCAAGCTCACTCTCAGCTCCAAACACAAAATTAGTGTTTCGATGAACGTGCATCACTAAATCCTCATTCACTACTAAAAAAAGGTTTTTTGACGACGGTTAATAAGTGTATTTAGCAACGATTTTCAACCGTCGTTGTTTAAAACGTCGTTAAAATAAAATTGATTTTTACGACGGTTATTATAATAATCATCTTTGAATGTACGAATCTTTGAAAGATAGTTATTAGCTAATAACCGTCTTTGTATGCTGTGTCAGTATTTACATTTAAAGACGGTTATTTCGTAATAACCGTCTTTGAATGAGAAAACCAGAAAACTTTCAAAGACGGTTATTATGAAATAACCGTCTTTAATTGTCAAAAAGAAGAAAGTTTTAAAGACAGTTATTTCATAATAACCGTCTTTAAATGTCAAAAGTATAAACTTTCAAAGACAAGAAAGGACATCAAAAGTGATAAATTATCAAACATTAAAATTGATATCTAGGTACTAAAATTGATATCCAACTTAGTACGTACTAAAATTATCAGACATTAAAATACAATTATGGATTTGATAACAAGTCATAATTTAAAAACTCCATGCATAAAATAATACAAGAAAAAACATACATATTTAAGATGCTACTTCGGTAAATGCTACCAGCCTACAAGTTTTTTTTTTGTTTCCCCTACGAATTTCTCATGCTAATTGGTATTTTAGCCGTTATGACAAGAAGTTTCCTTAATATTAATAATCAATAAAGAGTATACACTATTCATTTTAATAAAAGAACAACATAACATTGATTATTAAAAAAGTATAGAAAGAACATACATATTAATACCAATTAAAACAAGAGTTTAATAGATATAAACAGT
Source organism: Glycine max (assembly GCF_000004515.6). Lineage (NCBI taxonomy): Eukaryota > Viridiplantae > Streptophyta > Magnoliopsida > Fabales > Fabaceae > Glycine > Glycine max. The sequence goes on from NC_038250.2 coordinate 42,654,731, forward strand.
TAGTGTAAAAAAATTTACACTGTTAATAGATATGAACAGTCTTCAGCAACTCTGCGAGGGACAAAGAACCCCCCGTGAGTGCTGGTATATGAGGCTGTAAGAGTTTTGCAAAACATGTGAGGGGTTGACTTTGTAGGTGTTGTTTCATTTCCCTCTTCATCTGTTCCCAATTCAATTCCTCAAGCTCTTTTCCCTCTAAATACTACAAGCAATGCTCAAAGTAATAAGAAATTGTCATCCTTCTAAAAGATGCACCAAAATTAACCAAAGATGCACCAAAATTAAAGTACAAGAATAATCTTGAAAGTTTTGGGATGGTTGAATATAGGAGTACTATCCCACTAACCCGGTCAAAAATGAATATATATGGAATGAATTATTTAATTGAGTCAAATTCGTTATCATATATGTAGAAAAATATGTTCTAACAAATCATTTGGCTGATACAAATCATTTTTCTCTCCAAGAAAAATATAGAAATTATTTAAAGAACCATTGTGTATTACCCACTTTTAATTTTGATGCCAATCAAATTTAATTGAGACTTATGAGTTACATTGTTATCATATATGTAGCTTATGTCACTTGGTTGGAGTTATGTACCATATTCGATAGTCAAAATCAAACATATAACAGGTTTTAACTTAGATTTCTCTATAAAAAATAAAAAAACTTAGATCAAAGAAAATGCATGCCCTATATAAATGCACACTCAGTCTACAATTTTGTTGTCTCAAAAGTGAAATCTCATTTCTTTCCTAATATTTTTTTTTACAGTTTTACACTTTTAAGAAAATAGTTTCTGCAGCTTTCAAAAAAGAAAAAAAAAGTTTTCGCGTACGGTTGAGTTGTTGAGTTCAATTTTTTAATATTTATTAATTATTCAATAACTTTTTCTTATGTTTCACAATGCTTTAAAAACAAATACTATTTGATACAAAAATAAAATAAAAGATATTGAAAAAATGTTTAAAAAATTCAAAATTCTCTACGTACATGAAACAATATGAAGTATCACTCATGAGACACATGAAACAACTAATTATATTATTCTCACACCTTTTTTTTTTTAGATAAGCGAAGATTTATTCATCCAAAGTACAAGGTGTACTCGGGAGAAAATGGGGGGCCTCATTAAAACCTCCAAGAGCCAAAACCCTATGGGAAAAAGACTCAAGGAGGAAAAAGAGAACCCCAAAATACATGCTTATGTGTTCAGTTGATACATAAAAACACCTCCTACAAAAGAGCAATGCAATTTATTTCTAACCCATCCAACAATAAAACACACTCCTACTAATTCTTCCATGCTCCCACGTCTGTCAGTGTTGATCTTATACATCGTATACAGTTTTTGACCGGATAGTTAATTTAAGCTTGATAATTAGTCAACTACGATCAGTTAACCATATTCATCCTTTAATTAATCCTATATTCTTGTTTGAATTAGCTCATCAAGTAAATATATGATAATTAATAATTAGCTTAGTCCCTAACCAAGAATAAAATAAATTAATTAATATTCCTGTTGTCAAATTGAAAGCTACATATATGTTCGTTAGCATGTTATTTAATTGAGTCAAATAAGAATTATTTAATTGAGTCAAATTCGTTAACATGTTTGATTTTGGCAGGTAATGATGCTCTCCAAAAATGATAAGCTACATATATGATTTGGCTACATAAGTCTCAATTAAATTTAATTGCCATCTGTTAGTTCAACCAATCACTTCTTTTTCCAATGTCATTATTTAATGGCATAATAGGAGCAACTACCCAACTTACGTGTCAATGACCAGAACTAGAACCCAAAGTTAACTCCCATAAGTAAAGCAAACTTTAGTTGGCAATTTTTGACTCAAAGTTAACTCCCTATAAAATGTCACTATTTCATGATTTGTTTTATTTATATTGTAACTAAGAACTCTTATCTTAGATTGATTGAAATATTATTTTTCAACAATTATTTAAATATTATTACCTTACATAACTAAAATGTTTTTTATTTCTCCCATTTATTGTATTTTAAAAACTATATTTTACCATATACTTTAATAAATTATATATCTATAATTGACAACAATAATTAATAATTAAAAATATTATACTTTACGATCAATAATTAAAAAAATTAATTATAAATAATTCCTACTATAAATTTAAAAAATATTTATATATTTAAAATATTCATGAATACTATTTACTTGTGTATGACACGAATTAATTAGAGTTGTTAACTAGTGATATAAAATTATTATCATTAGTTGTGAAAAATAATTAACTCATTTGAATCTATCTAATATATCTATCTATGTAAAGGAAGTTTGAATTTGTATGAATGGTTAGATCAAAATTTTTAAATTAATTTAAAGTTACTTTTAAATTGGAAACACTGTGTTCTTGCGTCTTGGGATTTGACAAGTCACTCTTTCTATATTGTAACAAATTATGATACTCTAATTTAATATATATTTTTTCAAATATACTCTAATTTAATACATCATTGCTACTGGGGTAAGTATAAGAATTAAGTTATTTAATAAGGATAAATTCCATAAATTATCAAAGTAAAGTTTTAATTTTAATTAAAAAACAGTATAAAAAATTATCTAATAACTATATCTAATTTTTGTTCATTAATTACTATAAAAAAGCTCAAGTATAATATTTTTAAAATGTAATTTTATATATCTAGAAATGTATTTATCTGCACGTGACTAATTACATTGCTTGATTCATAGTATCACACGATGGAAATTACATTAAGATTCGATGAATTATTATGAATGATTGTAGAGACTTAAAACTTATTTGCAAATAAGTAGTATTCTTACTGCTATTCTTCAATCAAATTTAACTTTAAAGATCTAGCTATTATAATTATTAAGGATGCTATAGTGCCGCAGAATACCACTAGAGTGAAGTGCAACACCATGGCAGTGCATATTGCGGCCAAGGGAAGTTACAAACTACTATGCAGCTATAGGTCGCTATTGGCAAGTCTGGATAGTACTTAAAAGAATCACAACCAATCACATAAAAAATTAAAAATATCATTAAAAATCATTGATTTTATGATTGACAGCTCATCTGGGGTGCTAAAAATGGAAACATAATCAACTACCAGGAGGGACAGAGAACCTTTCATCAACCATCATAATATTGATGTAAAAAGGGAGCATACCTCCCAAAGCCACACCGATTGGGTCATTATGCCCACCACCAAAAGTTTCCAAGGCACTTGCAAATGCAATATCTCCATCATAGGCCTCCCCAAGTCCTTCATTGGAAAGTATAAAAGTGAAAGCAAATAAAGCCTATAAAGCAAATAAAGCACAAATACTCTAAAAAATAAAAAAGAGAGCATAAAAAAGGACTAACAAGAATTCTAATTAAAAAATTTAAAAAATCATGATCAATAATAAAAGGAGAAATTCAATTAAAACTAGATAAAACATTGAAATAATTTTGTAATTAAGTATTTTTAACTAATGTTGGCTCTAATCAGATTTAATTTTTTTGTCTTTAAATAAATCATAAATCATCAGCTATATATGCAAATCAATTGATATACAAATACGAATACTCCACATCTTAATCAATAGTCCTAATTTCAAGTCATTTTATTTTATTTTTCCTGTTACAACTTGAAATGTTAAATAAATAAATAAAAAGACAAGTATTATTTTTTATTTTATTTTTTCTTGACTTTTGTTATTAGTAGAAATTCAAGACAAGTATAAAAAGATTAATTTTTAAAGTATTAGAATTAAATTAAAAGTTTAAATAAATAAATAAAAACCTGACAAGCAATTGTAGGTGCAATAATTATTTTGGTTGTAAAAATTCGAGCATTCTTATAGAAAGAACAAAGATACCTGATTTATAAATTTATTATTTTTATTTTTTTATCTATAAATTTAAAAAAATCAAAATCAAAATATTTATTATAATAATTTACATAGATTAATCAATTGAGTTAGATGTATCAGTCTTAAATTACTAATATGTAAGCTTTAACAGTGAATTGCTTTGCATTGGATAAAATCTCTTTAAAAAATTTAACTTATGAAGTACTGAACCTCAGGTCTATTTGACTAATTTTAATCCCTCCACCCCTGGCCCACTCACAAAATTATTTTCCCTTTGATTTTACCGGGTCAACTTTAATAAATCTTCAATTTATTAACTTTTAAAGGAAACCATGGGAATTTATATTTCAGTGAGCTTTGGTTACAAACAATTTAAAAATATGAAAATAGATGTGTTAGATTATCAGCTATGACAGACTCATGTAATTTCTAGAGCATATGATATATATATATATATATATATATATATATATATATATATATATATATATATATATATATATATATATATATATATATATATATATATATATATATATATATATATATATATAATGCACAAAACATATCTACAGGCGGGTTTTCTTTCTTTATTTTTCATACAATTTGCAGTAATTTGAAGTGAGTTTGCATTCAAACTCAGTAAGGCTCAAGGACTTTTCATTGCTCAGTAAAATTACATACATAAACATTAAAATTAAAATGGAAATTACAAAATGGCAAGTGCATGGGAAGAACAATTACTAAATTGGCAATTAACCAGCGCTAAATTAAATGTGCATTTGAAAGGGGAAATTATAGGCCATAGCCACTGATCAGGCCATCCTAAGATCCACTAGACTAACCGCTTTAATTAGGCGCTTAATTGGCTGCTTAGTAACAATTGACTCGATTCCAATTTAAAATCACCGCAAAAGCATCACAAAAAGAAAAGGACTAAATTTTGGAAAAGCTTAACAGTTAACACTTTCAACATATAAATCTTATTGGAAAGATGAGATCCCCATTTGGCCATCTGTCAGGTAGCCTAGATAAGAAACACTTAGCAATCAATCCAAATGGACTTCCATCAGGCACCACTCATAACAGAATTAAAAGAAGCATCTGTGCAACCAAAACATGTGAATATACAACAGTGAGCCAAAGCCAAAAGGCAACAAGTTCCTACACATGAAGATGTAAAATGAAGACAATGGCAAAACTCATACTTTAGTCAATTGAAATACTACTTAACACAACCAATTTTCTCTAAAACCGGATAATAGAGTGGGTTCAAACTCTATGTAAGAGGAGCAACAATGCCATTCGTGGGCACTTGTCAGTTGTCACTTATACTTTATTTGCACATCTTATGTTCACAAAAGTATGAAGAATCAAAAAACAAATGAGTTCCTTATTCAGAACATGCAGCAATGAGTTCCTTATTCAGAATTAAACCAGCCAAGAAAATTAATCTCCCAAAGCACTTATGTCCTTTCGTCATTACAAATTATAAACAAAAAAACAGAACAAAGAAATGACCCAACAAATATCTTCATGATTTACAGATTCTTAGCAATTCAGTCCATTTACAAAAACAAATGGCAGACAAGACTGCAATTTCAATCAAGGATTAAATTAAACTGTAGATTGCTTGGTCTAGGAGACTCTAAGACCACATCAATGACCAACTCAAATAATAAGGCTCATAAACTAAAACTCATTAGTGGTTTTATATCTATCATATAGGAAGCAATAAGCATTTCCGAAGCTTTTAAAGCAATTAGCAGATTATTGTACCACCAGCAAGCAATCTTATAAAAACTAAAAATGAATTTGCACTTTCAAAATTTTGTGGACAGGCTATTCAAACCCTCATTAGTGCACACAAGAATGCAAGCACAGAAGAATGCAATCTTATAATAACTAAAAATGAATTTGCACTTTCACTAATGATCCAGGCACATAGTATCTATTGAACACAAAATCAACTTTTTAAAAAAAATACAAAGCAAAAGAAGAAGAAAAATCCCTTCAACAAAGAACTGAGAAATTGAAGTGTCCCAAACAAATTTGAGGGGGAAAATTTAATGTGTCTACAACATAATATCCATTTAACACAAAATCAATATTCTTTTCAAAATAAACCTAATCAGCAAAACAAAACAAAAATCATAGACCAAAACAGAGAAATAGAAGTATCCAAAACGAAATTGAGAGGGTAAGATATTAAAGCGTGTTAATTTACCTCTGAATAACTCCGAAAACACGGAATTCGTCTTCGAGATCTCTCTCGGTGACTCCTGAATCCAAGTTACCAACATACACACGAGACATCTTTTCAGAAGAACCTGAAAATTAAGCAAAATAATTAAATTTAAACGGTGAATTTCCAAAGGGGAAACAAAAATCGGGGAAAGATGTTTTTAGGGTTCGAAGAAAGATTTCAAAAGATTGGGGAAATTGAAAAGGAGGGGGGGACTTTAGGTTTTGGAGCGGAGAAGAAACAGTTACACAAAGAAAAACCTAAAAATTGAATGAAAAGGAAGAAACATAAAGAAAAACCTAAAGAATTGAAGAGAGAGAGAGAGAGAGAGAGAGAAATCTAACCCTAAGTAAAAGTGTAAAGGGGGGAAATAGAGAGAGAGGTTACCGCTTCATGGTCTTCTCCACTCTGTGTCGCGCGGCCTCAACGGGCTTCTGCTCTGACAACACCACAACAGCAAAAGAAATTGACGACACCTTGCGTCCTTCCCTGGCAACACCACAGCGACACAGTGAGGGTTCTTCTCTGGAGCGTTCCCTTCTCTAGGGTGTGGTTGTTGTGTTTCTTGGTTTTCTTTCTCCGAAAAGAACTTCAATCTTCCTCGATGTCCTTCTCTATAATTCTCCTCAGGAGCATTCCATTTCTCAAAGCTTTTTAGCTTTAGGTTCACTTGTGAAATGAAAGAGAAAGTAAATAAAGTAATTAAAAAAGACCTTTGGGATCAAAGACGGTTTTTATAAAACCGCCTTGATAACGTTAACATCAAAGGCGGTTTTATAAAAACCATATATAATTGATTTTAATTACAAAAATGCCACCGTATTATGTACTACATCGGTTTTTTTTATAACCGATGTAGATACCATGACGTGAAAAGGCTGTTTTCTAATAGTGATTGCTCACAATAGGTTCTTCTTGGTCAAGCTCTCCGATAGCTGGACCAACTAGCAGCAACAATGCTCCTCGGTGCCATACTAAGGTGAAATCATCGATTGCAACGATGTTGAGGTTTACATTGAGACTTTGAGGTTGATGTATTGTAAGGATCATAGGAAGAATCTCACGAGTGGGATTTCATGGTGAACTTCTCGCCGGTGAGGGGGTCGAAGAAGACGTTGTTGACGATGCATGGTGGGGAGGGTAGAGCCCGTTGACGATGGAGTAGTGGTTGGGGAAGGTGAGGGGTGAGAAAGATAGGGATGAGCCTAGTCTCGGCCTTGGTGCCCTTTTTTAGTAGATGCTGGATGTTAGGAGTGGGGGCCTTGAATTGGTACCCAAATAGGAAGTCGTCGGCCTCGGTGCCATGGTTATGACCTTTTTTAAAAAGTTTTTTTAACCTAAATCCAAATGATGCTATTTTCACTTTTTTTTAAAAAAAATTTCTGTGTAATTCCACTCAGGCAAAGATTACACATGACATCATATGTAGCGTGTTCACGTGTTCATTTAACGGTTACGTAAACAGTTAATGGATCCCGATTAAATGATAAAAACCTCAAATAAAACTTTTAAAATATCAAAGACTTAATTTAAAGATTTTTTTTTATTAGAAATCAAACACAAAAGTCAAGTATATATAAGATACCAAAACATATTTACGTGATAAATGTGTTGTAACGTCGAATCATACAAATATATTATAATGTCGAATCATGCGATAAGTTTTCGTATTTAATGAACCAAAGTATGTTGCAAACTAATGATTTGCTTTGCATAATTTTACTCTATATTTGATAAACAATATGAAATGACCCAAAGCACTACGACCCTTTCCTTATAAACTCACCAATCTCTCCGCCTCCCTTCCTTTTCTCCTCTCTCCCGTTTATAGCCATTCCCTTCTTTCTCTCTCCTATCCAACGGGTCCTTCTTTTAAGGTTCGTCATGCATGTTTCCATATATTAAAATTTTCATGTTTTCCGATTCAAAAAAAGAGAGGGCAATTTGGATTTCCTCCTTCAGATTCTTCATTTCCTTTTTTGCATGCTTGCATATATACAACACACTTTACAGTTTATAGATAATAATAAATCATCGATCAAGAATATGGGTCGTGTTAAACTCGAGATAAAGAGAATAGAGAACCCCACAAATCGACAAGTTACATTCTCAAAACGTAGAAATGGCCTCATCAAGAAAGCATATGAGCTATCAATCCTATGTGACATTGATATTGCTGTTATAATGTTTTCTCCATCAGGACGTCTGAACCACTTTTCCGGTAGGAGGAGGTATGCTCCTCCTTGATCATACGTTAATCTCTTTTTTTCTAATGTGCAAACATTGGATTGGGTTTGATTTGATTTCTTTCTCCTACATTTTGTTTGTTAATTATGTATAATGATATGTATGATGTGTCGACCTTTGAACGAAATAGGTTGAAATCTCCTGAATTAATATAACAAGGAAATTAACTAATGCTTCTGAAAGGGTTGGTTGCTTCCAATCCATTTTTTTAAAGAAAGTTAAGAGTTATTCTTTCTCCATTTTCTTATATTTCTCACATTCGAAGGTTTAACTCATGAGTGCAATTAATAACTTGTCATGGTATTTGCTGATTTATTTTAACTTGCAGGATGAAATTCGTCTTTAATTTGAACACAACAACTTTTCCTAAGCTTCCCTCTAACTTCTATATTGCCCATTAGGGAATTAGGATTTCTCTTAATTCTCTTCCTCAACAATGTCTTGTTTATGTTTTAGATGCGATGGCGCGTGGCTAGATAACAAAAATAGTTATATTTGTCCCTGTTATGTTGAACAATTAGATTTTTTTTTTTTTTAAGAATAGTTAGCTTGTTTTCTTCTTGGCAGTTAGATTGTTAAGTTGTGTTCTACATTTTTAGCTGAATGAGGATATCTCTGCCCTGAGGATTAGGATCTTGACCAAGATATATTTTGTTGAATCTTTCCCTTATCATCGTGACCTTCTCAATTTGTGGAAAAACAGCAACTAATATTTTTTCCCAAAATAAATAAAAAAAATGTTAAGTAATTATTCTTTTAAAAGAAGGAACCGGATATGCAAAGTTTAAGGCTAAACTATCCAATAGGTTTTTTTTTTTTTAACTCTTGATTAACCTTGTAGAGATATATTTATATTTATGTTTGACAGATGGAAATATAGTTTGGCATCAACCTAAACGCAGCTTTGTTTTATTTATATTCAACTAGCCTTTCGGATACGATCTTAAACATTCTAAGAGATTTACATCTTGCCAGCTTTTGGTCATATTAATGAATGTGAGATTCATCCTTTGATCATATAATGAGCTATAATCATATTGTTATTGTTCTGGTAATCAGGATTGAGGATGTTTTCACTCGTTACATTAATCTTCCTGATCAAGAAAGAGATAAGTAAGCTTTGAACATGCAACTTGGTTTCTCACGTGATATTGTGGTTATATATATATATATATATATATATATATATATATATATATATATATATATATATATATATATATATCACATTCCGGGTTTTAATTTGATTATTTATTGTAATTTGTTTCTTGCAGCGCTGTAAGTTTTCCTGAGCTACCCTATCGCAGGTATAATTTCAAGAATTCTCTTGTTCCTTTATTTCCTACTTAATACTTAATTTGTTCCAAGCACTAATTTGTTTCTGATATGACATATTTATTTGTTGCAGGAGTATTCAGAATAAGGAGGTATTTTCACCTACTACATTTATATAAAAATTAAACCCTTTTCCCGAAAAAATAGAATTTATTTCACAACAATATTTCAAGCATCCTCTCCAAAAAAAACAATATCTCAAGCAGGTATATTTGACGTTTGACTAAATAATTTAATTAAAAATTCATAGCTTATAATTTGAATATTAATAATTTATAAATTAATTACAATACACTATCAATTTAATTTTTTCACAATTAATCAATTATAAATTATTATATATGTTAAATTTATTGATTTTTATAATAATTATTTTAAAAGTCACACTTAGAATGATTTTTAATTGATTCACAATGTCTATACTGAAAATACATTAAATGTAAATTCATAATTTATTTTAATAATATTTTTTGTAATAGAAATCATCTGTAGGAGTTTGTATAAAAATAATGAGTCACTTTCAAAAGTTTAGCCAACCACCTGTTTTAAGTTATAAAATGAAATTATTGTATGATGAGTTAGAGTAGGATGTGATACATTTTACAGATCTTCAAATTAAAACACCTAGTTGTTTTTTATTGCTAACGTGACTACTCCATAAATGTTTGTGGACATTTTACAGTATCTACTTAGGACCCTTCAGCAACTGAGGAGTGAAAATGACATAGCTCTTCAATTGGCTAAGTTCGTATAAATCTTTAAAATTTCTTTTAATTATCATTTTCTAAAGCATTTTGGATGATCTAATAGTATTAATTTTTGTTTATTCTTTCCTACTGCTCCAAACAAGTCCGGGAGACATTAACTCTGAGATTGAGGTAAACAAACCATATTATATTTTATGTTAAACACTAACTTCTTAATCGGGTTATGTTTATAGCGATGTATATTGATTTATACAACTCATTCTTGTGAAATAAGACTTTATATATATATATATATATATATATATATATATATATATATATATATATATAGATAGATATTATTTTATTCTCATTTTTACAAAATTATTGAAATTTTTTTCTTAACCAGGAACTCCAACAAGAAGTTAATAGGTTACAACAGCAACTTCAAATGGCCGAGGAGCAAATAAGGTTCCTTGACAATAAAATTAGTCCACAATTAATTTTCATTTTAAAAATATTATTACTGTCCCACATAGTATTTGTTTATTCTTTTATTTTTCTCAATAATTATTTTAATGCTGGAAGGATAAACACAGGTTATATGAACCCGACCCATTAAAGATGTCATCTATGGCGGATCTTGAAAACAGTGAAAAACACCTTGTAGATGTCTTGACACGTGTCATACAAAGAAAGGTTTATAATAATCTATATCATTCTTTAGGCAGTAATTCAGTACTTTGTACAAATCTATATTATTTGGAAAACTTGTTTACCGTGGTTGCAGGAATACTTGTTGAGCAACCATCTATCTTCGTATGATCCATCTGGTATTCAGGTAATCGATGAATTCAATTATTAAGGAATACTTTTTTTTTTTGGAAAAGCCAAAATTATTAAGGAATATTAACCATTTAATTTTACAATAAGTAAGTTTAGAATACAAATTTTATATGATATTTTTTAAACAACGTTGTGTGAACATGTAGTTATAAGAAAAATATTTAATTCTAATAATTTATTCTATATACTGTTATTCTATTCTTTATTCATTCTCAAATTAAATTAATTCTTTTATATAAATTTAATAATTAAAATGTATTGACGATATAATTTTTTTTACACATTCATTTTATCATAATATACAGTCATTAAGTTAATCGAATTTTATAATTGCTATTTCAAGTCATTCTAAGGATGATGTTTGATATCTACGTTAACAATGTACAATTTTTAACTGATAATGTATATTTTTATTATATAAAAGATTTAATTTAAATATGTTGACAATATATTTTTTTTACACAATTATCTAATATATAATAAGATTGTTAGATTTTCTAATAATTATTTTAATAATAAAGAAAATGATTTCTGTTTGATTTACAATATAAAAATATTGTTATTGCTAAATTCTTAATATTCTACTATTTTAATTAATTAGGATGATATAATTATGGCAGGGGATACCGACCTCTTTCGAGAATGTAGGGTGGTTGCAGGATGGGAGTCAGAACCAAGCCCAGATTTTTGATGCATCTGCTCCTTTAGATCCTTTGAGGTTTCAATTTCATGTTTTTATACTTTCTGAATAATGATGATTTCTTTTAATAAAATTGCAAGCATTTCTCTTAACCAAAAAAAACAAATATCATTTGAATAATATTATTAATATAGTAATAAAATGACCATGATACATATCCAGGGACTTGTCTTCCACCATGTATGGTTCATTTTCCCAAGGGCGAAGTTCAAATGCTGATCCACGAGGCATGGGGGAGTGCCACGTGTCAAATCCAAGTGATGGGAACCTTCAAGCATGGCCTCAAGGGTACACATTGTATCCTCATCATATTCAGCATGACATGGTGGGACCCGACATGCCAGATATGATGCCACATGCGCAAGTGAACCTCCCAATCACTGCCTTGGAACCACCTAAGAATAATGAACCTGTAGAATATGACCAGTCCAAACAACCTCATCATCATTGACTTAATGCTCAATGACACATACCATAATGGCCCATGCTATCACTATTGAGATGCCTAGTCTCATTCTTACTCATTTTTTTAGTTATAAAAGTGAAGCATGCCAGATGCCCTATTAACGGTATGTGTAAGATTACGTACATGATGATCATGTGCATAGAAACTGTAATTCGGATGGTCCTTGTATTACCAAAGAAAAAAAAAATAGAATAGCTATCAAGAAACAACAAGCAATACTTTTGTTCTTTTTTATATTCACTGCACCAAATTTTACTACGACAATAAGGGGTGCTCACGATTAGTTATTTAAATAATTTAATCATAACAATATAATAACCACATAAATAATCATAACCATAACATTTTTTTTATAACCGATCATGATTTTATAAAATCAATTTTTATTTTTTAAAAACTGATTATATAACCAGTTATATATTCAAAACTGGTTACATATATAACTTATTATAACTAAAATATACGAACGAGACTTATCAGCATTTTAGGGGACTTATCAGCAGTTCAAGAAAAGATATATGGGAGGTTGTTGGGTTTGTGATTATTTGGGTTATATGATGTTAATTATATGCCTTAAATTAAAAATAGTAAATATTATTTAAGGTAAATTAATATAAATCATATATATTAATTTAAGTAAATTAATATGGATCACATGTAAGTTAGAGGTTTATATTCTTTGGATCCTATTATAAAAGGGTCATTAAGGTTTATAAATTTTCATTCCATCAAGAAACATCAGAGAGTTTTGAGAGATAAAGAATTTAAGAGAATTCTTCTTTGTAGTTGTTTTCTTTTCTCATTAATAAAGAGATTCTTTGCAGTATAATTTTCGTCATAGACAATTAAGCACAACAAACTGGTATCAGAGCTATGTCGTCTACGAAGTTTGACGTTGAGAAATTTACTGGCAAAAATAACTTCAACCTATGGCGGGTAAAGATGCTCGCTCTCCTCACGCAACAAGAATGTGAGTTGGCGTTGGAAGGAGAAGAAATGTTGTCAGCCGAACTGACAGCTGCACAGAAAAGGATGATAATGAAATAGGCATATAGTGCAATATTATTATCACTAGGTGATGAAGTTTTGGGAGAAGTCTCTGGAGAAAAGACTGCTGACAAGCTTTGGGCAAAGTTTGAAAGTAGATACATGACAAAGTCTCTTCATAATCGTCTCTGTTTGAAGAAACAGTTATATACTATGCAGATGCATGAAGGTGAGTCTATTCACAAACATATTGATAATTTCAACCAGGTTGTTCTTAGTTTAAAAAATATTGATGTTGCGGTTGATGACGAGGACCAAGTTGTTCTTCTTCTTAGTTCTTTGCCAAGAGCCTATGATAATTTTGTAGACACAATAATTTTCGGTAGAAGCTCACTATCTATGGAAGAGGTGAAAACAGCCTTACAATCTTGGGAATTGAAAAGGTGAATCACAAATTCATATGGAGGTACTAGCTCTGGTGAAGGTCTAATGGTAAGAGGAAGAATGGATGAAAGAAAAAGTTTCCAACGAAGACGATCTAAATCGCGCAGCAAGAATAAGAACAACAACAAATGTCATAACTGTCAGAAGGAAGGCATTGGAAAAGGAACTGCCCGGAGCTCAAGAAAGATAAAGTGAGTACTTCAGAGTTTGGTGGAGCAGCTGTTGTCTCCGAAGAATCAGATGGTGGAAATGTTCTCTTTGTCTCATCTAATGTTAATGAAGATGACTGGATTCTTGATTCAGCATGTACTTTCCACATGACGCCTAACAGAGACTGGTTTGCCACATTCCAAAATGTTGATGGTGGCAAAGTTTTGATGGGGAATGATGGTGCTTGTAGTATAGCTGGCAAAGGTACGGTGCAGATCAAGATGAATGATGGTATTGTAAGAACATTAACTGATGTGAGGTATGCTCCCGAACTCAAGAAGAACTTAATATCTTTGAGCACTTTAGACTCTCTTGGTTGTACATATCGAGCTGGAGGTGGAGACTTAAGAGTTTCTAGAGGTTCCTTGATAGTTATGAAAGGAAAATTAAAGAATGGACTATATATTCTGCAAGGCAGCACGGTGGAAGGTACAACTGCAGTTTCTTCTATTTCTAATACTGACCAATCCCGTTTGTGGCATATGAGGTTGGGTCATATGAGTGAGCGTGGAATGGATGAGCTTAGCAAGAGAGGCTTGCTTGGTGGACGTCGTATTGAAAAACTTGACTTTTGCGAACATTATGTTTATGGTAAACAAAGTAGAGTAAAGTTCAGCACTAGTGTTCACAGAACGCGAGGGACTCTTGACTATATCCATTCAGACCTATGGGGCCCGTCAACTGTTCCTTCTCATGGTGGAGCAAAATACATGTTAACTTTCATTGATGATTATTCACGGGAAGTTTGGATTTATGTTTTGAAGCAAAAGAGCGATGTATTCCTTAAGTTCAAACAATGGAAGTCACTAGTGGAAAAACAGACGGAGAAAAAGGTCAAATGACTTAGGACAGACAATGGATTGGAATTTTGCAATAACGAGTTCAATGAGTTTTGCGCAAATGAATGAATAGCACGTCATAGAACTGTGAGACATACACCACAGCAAAATGGCGTGGCAGAACGGATGAACAGGACATTACTTGAGAGAGCTCGATGCATGCTCTCAAATGCAGGTTTGCCAAAACAGTTTTGGGCAGAGGCAGTTAATACTGCATGTTATTTGGTAAACAGATCTCCTTCTACAGCTATTGATTGTAAGACTCCAGAAGAGATGTGGTCAGGCTCTACAGCAAATTATTCAATTCTGCGTGTATTTGAGTGTCCAGCTTATGCTCATATTAATGAAGGAAAGTTGGAGCCAAGAGCCAAGAAATGTATATTATTGGGTTATCAAGATGGTGTAAAAGGATACAGGCTATGGGACCCAAAGGAATCTAAGCTCTTAATTAGTAGAGACGTGACCTTTGATGAGACAGCTATGCTTAACCCAAGACCACATAAAGACCATGATAATAAAGTTGAAGTTCATGGTGATATCAAGAAGGTGGAGTTTGAAGTTGAAGCACGGAAACCAGAGGAGATCTATGATGAATCTGAAGTGACACCTACAGAGTTTGAACATACATTGGCTAGTGATAGGCCAAGGAGGCAAACTAGGCCACCTCAGAGGTATGATGACTTTGTTGCTTTCGCCCTCAACATGGCCGAAAGCATCGATGATGAACAAGAACCAAGTTCATTCCATGAAGCAGTTACTTGTGATGAAGCATCCCAGTGGATTGGTGCCATGAAAGAAGAGCTTGAATCCCTCCACAAAAATCATACTTGGAAGCTTGTTGAGAAACCAGTCGATCAAAAGATTGTGGGTTGCAAGTGGATATACAAGAAGAAAGATGGGATAAGGTTCAAAGCAAGGCTTGTAGAAAAAGGCTTTACACAAAGGAAAGGTATTGACTTTAATGAAGTTTTTTCCCCTGTGGTAAAGCATAGTTCCATTAGAGTGCTTCTTGCTTTAGTGTCTTTGCTTGACTTGGAGTTGGAGCAATTAGATGTAAAGACGGCTTTTCTCCATGGTGATTTGGAAGAAACAATTTATATGCAACAACCAGATGGGTTCATTGTTCCAGGAAAAGAAGACCATGTGTGTCTTCTTAAGAAGTCATTGTATGGATTGAAGCAATCACCTAGACAATGGTACAAACGTTTTGACTCATTTATGATTGATATTGGGTACATAAGAAGTGAATATGATAGTTGTGTTTATCATAAGAAACTATTTGACAACACATATATTTACTTGCTTCTTTATGTTGATGACATGCTAATTGCATGTAAGCACCCAAATGAGATCAATAAGGTGAAAACACAATTAAGTGGTGAATTTGAGATGAAAGATTTGGGTCCAGCTAAAAGAATCATTGGTATGGAGATTATACGAGATCGAAAAATTGGAAGGTTGTGTTTATCTCAAAAGAGCTATGTTGAGAAAGTTCTAGAGAGATTTGGAATGCACAATGCAAAAGCAGTTAGTACACCTTTTGCGGCCCATTTTAAGTTATCCGCAAATATGTCACCACAAACAAAAGAGGAGGAAGAGTTCATGTCTCGAGTTCCTTACTCAAATGCAGTTGGGAGTCTGATGTATGCTATGGTTTGTACCAGACCAGATATAGCACATGCAGTGAGTGTCGTTAATCGTTATATGGCTAATCCAGGAAAGTCTCACTGGCAAGCAGTAAAATGGATTCTCAGATATCTAAGGGGTTCAACTAATCTGGGTCTAGTGTTTGGCAAAGCAACAAATGAATGCAATGGTCATGTCATTGGATATTGTGACTCGGATTATGCTGGTGATCTTGATCGTAGAAGGTCCTTGAGTGGTTATATTTTTACGCTTGGAAGTAGTGCTATAAGTTGGCGTGCGACTCTACAGTCCACTGTTGCCTTGTCGACTACAGAAGCAGAATATATGGCAGCTACTGAAGCGGTGAAAGAAGCTTTATGGCTTAAAGGTCTTGTTGGTGATCTTGGTGTAAGTAAAAAGGAAGTTGTTGTGCATTGTGATAGTCAAAGCACAATTCACTTAACCAAAAACCAAATGTACCACGAAAGGATAAAGCACATAGATATAAGGATGCATTTTATTCGTGATGTGGTAACACAAGGTGATGTGTTAATAGAAAAGATTTCTACTTCAGATAATCCTGCTGATATGATGACAAAAGCTCTTCCAACAATAAAGTTCAAACAGTGTCTGGACTCAGTGGGGATTAAAAATTGACACAGGAAGTAGATGGAGCAACACTAGCACACAGTGAAAAGCTTAAGGTCATAAGAAATTTAAGGCAAGGTGGAGATTTGTTAATTATATGCCTTAAATTAAAAATAGTAAATATTATTTAAGGTAAATTAATATAAACCATATATATTAATTTAAGTAAATTAATATGGACCACGTGTAAGTTAGAGGTTTATATTCTTTGGATCCTATTATAAAAGGGTCATTAAGGTTTATAAATTTTCATTCCATCAAGAAACATCAGAGAGTTTTGAGAGATAAAGAATTCAAGAGAATTCTTCTTTGTAGTTGTTTTCTTTTCTCATTAATAAAGAGATTCTTTGCAGTATAATTTTCACGTCATAGACGATTAAGCACAACATATGAAAAAACAGGAACTCTTGTGTATTCCAAACAAAGAAGCAAGAATTGACTGAGATGATGGTTATATGAGAGATTTGTTGAAGGTTTTGTCAGGGAGATGGCTAATTACTAGAGGTGGATTTTCATATCTTTATCATGAGTAAATACTAAAATATAATTTTGATTCTCATATTTTAAAATAAAAGTATTTAATCTCTTTCTATTTTAACGAATTAAGGATTTTGATCATCAAACTAGTGTTGACTGTTATGTGCATGGACATTGACTTTGACTTGGCCAAACTTTGATCACATGATACAAAATTATTGGTGGAACGAAAAACATTATTTTACAATAAGATTAATATCCAATTGAAAACAGCAAAAATGCCAGTAGTAAGATTACACATTGCCATTATAATTAGAAGAAGAATAGATTAGTTATATTTGATTATTTTGCTTTGTTATTTCCTCATTTAATTTCTTCAATTTGATGTTGAATTTGAGAGTCGTGCTTCAGTTTTCCACCATTTTCCTAGCCTTAAATTGGAATGATTTCTGAAATTTTGTGTTAGAGTTCAATACTTAATCCAGATCACGACTAAAGAGACAGAGTGCCTTGATTATGCAACGGATTGTTGAGAAATTCAATAATCTTTGCTTTCTTTTTGGCCTAAATTCATTAACCCTTTTGAACTCTGGATTTGACTAGGTTTTAATTAAGTTGTAACATTAAGCCTGATGAACAAGGACGGTTGATAAACACATGTAGATTTATGTTGTTGCTAGAATGTGAATTGTGGAGGCAGTTTTCGAACTCTACACCAATCACTGAAAAATGGGGGTTATGCCCAGGTGGGTTGTGAATGTATGTGGCAACCTGTGTTGCATCTGTCCTGCTCTGCGGGCAAGCTCCAAATAATCGGTGAAATCCAAACGAGTAGCTAACAAAAGCATCAATATTCAAAACCTAACGCACGAAACTAGTGCAAACGATTACACATAAATGCGGTACTTGATGCAAAATCGGAGAAACCTTGCGCAAATAAAAATACGAGAATGTTTGTCCTTGTCGTTATCTTCCACGGCTTCATCTAGTGATTTATCATCGTCGTTGGAGCTAGCAAAGTGAGCCACCACTTCAAGCTCCTCGTCATCCTCCTCGATCTGGTTGTTGGTGGCGTTGGTGTAACAGTACGGTTTCCACAATGTATGATAAGTGATTTAATTAAAATGTAAGAAAAATTAAATTATGAGGAGTGAGTGGTTTACAAGTTGTTTAATGGTTAGGTTTCGATGGTATTTGAACTTTACAAGTGTGTTTTAGTTATGCAAAGGGGGTGTGGTTGATAAAGTATAGGGATAAATAGTAAAACCCCAGGCACTCCCAATTTCAAACGTAGGAAGCTTCTTGTTCTCTCTTATTCTCTCATTTCACACTTCTTCCTCTTCAAGTTCATCTTTTCTCTTGAGTGTGAGGTGTGAGTTCCTACATCTTTGGTGACCTTTTTCTTCTTCCTTAGAGCTTCTTTATATGCCATGGACTGGGTAAGCTTTCCTCCTTTGACCTCCTTGCTCCATTTCTTTTCTTTTTTCCTATCCTTGGAGTGACCCATAATGGGTTTTGATGAGGAAACCTTCATGGGTATTGTTTTTGTTGTGTTTTATGAGTATGATCTGGTGGTGTTGAAGATTGAAGGAAATCCCTTGGTTGAGCTCAAGATCTTCCTTATCTTCTTCCTCTCAAATCTAGATTGGAGATGTTTATAGGTAAGGGAAGCTCGCCCTTTTTTCCTTGTTTTATGACAATTGTGGACTGTATGGTTTAAATCTTGCATTCTTTTGTCGGGGTTTATTGATTAGAAGCCCAAGGGTTAATTATTGATACATTTATTGTGAGTTTGGATGCTTGGGTAGCCATTAATGGGGTTAAAAACTCAAATTTTTAAATAACTTTTGTTACAAAATTTTAAGGTTTAGCCGAGTTAAAATTTGTAGCTGAAGTTAAATTTTGATAGAATTGGGTTTGCAAGAATTTATTTGAGCTAAGATTTTTAACTAAGCTAAAATTCGATAGAATGAGGTTTGCATGAATTTAGCTCAAGCTAAAAATTTTGGGTAAGCTAAATTTTGTGGCTTTAACTAGATTTAGACAGAATGTTTTATTTATCTTTAAAACTTTCTAGAGAGTCTCTAAACCAATTCCAAGTGCATATAATATGATTCTGAGTTTTTATTATTGTGTTAAAGTTTATTAGAAGATGAGATGAAGTGATTCATATTAATAAGCGATTTTGGTGAGACAATGACAAGATTTTTAGGTGGGAAATGCCTTTATTGATGAAATATACATATATATTTATATAAATTTAGTGAAGGTTATGAAATTATTGATGAGGTGATGATAAGTAGAATGTGTTTGGGAATTGATGGTGAAATATATTGATTATTAGTCTATGACTATTTCTTTAACTATTGAGAACATTATATTATATTGTTATTGAGATATTGATACTTTGAGGAGGTGAATAAATGTCATGGTTGGCATGATGACATATGGTTAATTGTTGAATGAAATATTAATAAGAGTATGATATTTTGAGAATTGAAATGGGTTGTTGTTATCGTTGGTACACGGTGTGTGCACAAAAATGTACGGTTGTTGTCGTTAGGTACACTGTGGGCACTTAGTTGGTGCACAGAAATGTACTGTTATTGTCTCTAGTACTTGGTGGGTGCACATAAATATATTGTTGCCGTAGGTAGATGACAGACACACAATTGGTGTGCAAACATATAAATAAGCATGTAAGTTGAGGATGCTATGTGGGCTCTCAACCTAGTGTTGGAAGCTTTCATGGTGGCTAACAGGAATGGATCTATAGAATAGATAAGTGGACGAATTCCTATAAATGTATGGTCTTGCAACACTTATTTATATTTGATAAAACCACACTTCCTCCGTAGGGTCAACCCAACCCCCCCCCCCCCCTGAATGGTGAGAGTGTGAGTACTATATTAAGAGATGAGGCTCACTTAA
The DNA here is from genome assembly GCF_000004515.6 of Glycine max. NCBI lineage: Eukaryota > Viridiplantae > Streptophyta > Magnoliopsida > Fabales > Fabaceae > Glycine > Glycine max. Next base: position 42,675,290 of record NC_038250.2, read on the forward strand.
GGGGGACAACTTATTATGTTGATTCTCCATGGAATAGATTCAATATTGATGTCTGAGTTTGGGGTAGGCTAGTTGGCTACTGGAGTATGTCGGTAGTGATGACCATAATCTAGTTGGTTGTTACTGTTTGTCCATTGTGATGATTGAGTATGATGAGAATTTGTGATAGTTGATGTCAACTGTGATTTTATGTAATTTATGATGTTTATAACTCATGATTCTTCTTTTCTTCAATAACTTGTTTTGGATTATTGCTATTTATATGTTTGTTTTGGTGAGTTTACCTTTGCATGTTGCATGTGTGATTTGCGTCTGTGATGATTTTGTACTCAATGTTCTTCTTGAAGGAATAGTAGATAGAGCGAGCATGAAACATGAAGCTACATTCTTCTTTTTCTTTTTTGATGTTTTAGTTTCATGTATAGATATGATCAACTTAAGTTTGTATTAACTACATTTTGAAAGAGTTGTATGTAATTAAAGTTTTATTTTCTTTTAGTAGGTGAAGTTTATATTCTTTTAGTAGGTGAAGTTCCCTAAGGTATTATGTTGTAAATGCACGGGTTGTATGTTAAGGGTTGAGGGTTGAGTTTAATTTATTGGTTTTGGGAATTAAAAAGAAAAAAGTTCACGCAATATTTTTATAAGTAAATTAATGAAAGAACTTTTGAAATAAATAAAATCTAAACCTTAACTATGATAGTTATGTAATGAATGCGGGTCTTTACAGGTGGGGTTGACCCCGATTACCACAAATGGAAGGACAAAGAAGAATAGGTTCTCATAGACATTAATTAAAAAAATAAATCAATAATCTCGTGTCACATAATCAAATTTTGGTCAAGTCAAAGTCAATGTCCTTCACTTAGCATACATTAGTAATTGAATGTGAGAATCCAAATCCTTAATTTGATAAAATAAAGAAACTAAATGTCTTTATTTTAAAATAAGAAGATTAAAATTACGGATTATGAAAAATAGAAGGACAAAAATTATATTTTAGTTATGTGTAAGAGATTTAACCTGTGTCTTCACAATTTTTTTTAAGATATTCTTGGTGTGAAATTAAAGTATGGATGTTATGGTAACTTGAAATAAGGGACCAGAACCAAGCAGCTATCAGGCACATATGAAATGCCGTAGTGGTTGTGTAGTTATTTCTTTGAGGAATTATAAAGCTTTCAAATTCTGAAATTATTTCTATATGTAGTTGGGTAACATAAAAGGTATGTAGGTGCTAATATTTTGGTTGGGTAAGGTTACGAAGGCTTTTAGAACTTTTCACGTGTACCATTTTTTGCCAATTTGGTCATGCCTTGTGGCCTTAGTTGAGTTTTTTGTTTTAATAATATTCATTTGTCTTTGCTTAAACAATTTATTAAATAATCAGTTTTGAAAATAAAAAAAAAAAATATGCAGATTGTTAACTAACTTTCACTAGTTTTTAAGGAGTAAGTTAGCAATTGTAATGATCCTAAATGCCATTACACGAAATACTAAGGCTTTAGCACGAAAAAAAAATTCATTTTTAGTCCCTTTAAATCTCTTGAATTAGTTTCATTAATGAAAATACATATAAATTTTTCATGAGTACAAACATGTCATGTAAACTCCACCCATAAAAGTCTTCAAGTTGTAAAAGAGATAAAGACGCTACTAAAAAAATGAGTTTTAATATCGTTCAAACATGTCATGTAAACTCCACCCATAAAAGTCTTCAAGTTGTAAAAGAGATAAAGACGCTACTAAAAAAATGAGTTTTAATATCGTTCTATTAACATCGGTGATTTGAAAATCGATGTCGTTAAACACTTACAATATTGATTTTCAAATAACCGATGTTAATATAAAATTTTCAAATAACCGATTTTAACAACATCGGTTATTTTAATTCTTTAAAAAAAATTAACCACTTGATTAAATAAAGCTAAATATAAATAAAAAATACTATTCTAATAAATAATAATAAATATCTTAATCTTAATATATGTAAAAAAAATTATTCACATAAATTAGAATATGCATATTTATATAAGTTTTTTTTTATTTTTATATTAGATTTATCTTTTAAAATAATATTTCTGATTTAGTTACAATATTTTTTATTTATATTAAGAAATTCATGTTATTTATTGTAATATAGATACAAATGTTGTCAATAAATTACATAAATAAATATTTTAAAAATAAAAAATATTCTCATTTTATTTAACTACATTTATTTATTATATAATTTAATTCTTTGAAAAATTAACCATTTGATGAAATAAAGTTAAATATAAATAATTTTACTATTCTAATAAATAATAAAAATATCTTAATCTTAATATATGTAAAAAATATTATTCACATGTGTATATTTATATAAATTTTTTTATTTTATATATTATATTTATCTTTTAAAATAATATTTCTAATTTAGTGACAACATTTTATAATTATATTAAGAAATTTATGTTATTTATTGTAATATAGATAAAAATACTGTAAATAAATATTTTAAAAATTGAAATAGTATTTCTAAAGGCTTCCGAAACGGAGAATAAAGTAACATTAAATGGTTTTTTTTTTTTTTTTGTTCAGCCAACAAAAGATGTAACATTAAATGGTGAATCCAATATTAAGAATCAATGGAAGATGTGACGCTTGGAGAATAAAGTAACTCTATAACATTCAAGATATATATGATGTGCATAATGGCGCAATGTATAAAGTACGTACATTCTGATTTTGAACTGGATATCCACTGCAAGCTATGATCTATGGTCAGCTTTATCTTCACTACAAGATTCATTGAGGGTATAGATTCATGAAAATGTTTTTGGAAAAAAATTCAAAGTTAAAATTAAAGTCAAGTTATAATATACAAGTGAGAGAAAATATATAGATAATCTAAAATTTTTATTAAGCATACTTTTTTAAAAAAAAATATAGATGATCTAAAATTTTATTAAAAATTTACCGATGATCTCAAAGTTAATTTTGTAGGGACTATTTATAATCATTCATGAAATTACACAGATATAATTTTGAAATTGAAAAAAATAGTGTAAAAAGTAATTCTCATTTATCTCCTTCTTTCAAAAAAAAAAAAATTATCCCTTCTTAATTATATTTTATCAACTTTTTTTTTCAATCTTTTTTCCACAGGCAAGTGAAGCCCATGAACCCAATACCCAGCAAAAGAGGGGTTTAGGCTTACGGTATTGAACATTACTCTTTTTTCATTCACTTTCCTTAGTTCCACATTGTGTCCCTGCTCCGTTTTAGGGTTGCAATAGCGTTGTTCCTCCTCTACAAGTCGGCGTCGGGTTACGCTCTCTTGGAGGCGCATGGCCTCGACGAAATTGGACACAACACGGAGGCTGTTCGCAACTCCGTTTCAGACCTCAACAGGTTTGGCAAGGTTGTCAAGTGCCGCTCCTTCAACCCCTTCAACTCCTTCAACAGGTTCGCAACTCCGTTTCGGACCTCAACAGGTTGTCATTCAAAGGAACTAGTATTTCTAAAGGCTTTCATTTGACATGATCTTTTAAGTGAAGTAGAGGCTCTTTTTGGCCGTCATGTGTAAAGAAAATATTCTTCGGAATTTTTTCACACTTTTTTTAAGATATAACATAATGAGCCAACTCCTTGTCTCTAGTCTCCACACTATGGTTTTGCTTATATTTTACTGCACCCCATGCTCCTCTTGTAAGAAAAAATTTCTTAACCAATTTTGTTTCTTTTGGTTCACTCATCATTTGTGAAAAAGTAAGTTCTAATGTTGTATAATATTATGAAGATAGGTAGTTATTTTCTTTTGTAGTCTTAAATTCTCTCTTGTGTATTTTATGTTATAAATAATTGGAGACTAACAAGTTATTCATCATAATAATTAATAAAAAAACATATGCTTAACCGGAGGCAATGCTGTTAAATAGCTGCTACAGTGCTATTGCGTAGCAGAATTTCTTGGACTTGCAATTGCGGTTCCCTCCTCTTTCAAGAATGTTTGACAAAGCTATTGTACTTTTACCCCAACTACTATTCTCGCTTCAATAATCCTTTCTGCTCTCCCGGGACTCATTGACATCAATGAAGCTTACAAAATATGGAAAGTTGATAAGCTTGATTTTCTTGCTTGTGTTGGAGCCTTCTTCGGTGTGCTCTTTGCGTCAGTGGAAGTTGGTCTGCTAGTGGCTGTAAGTACACCCACCATTTTTATAGATATTGCTGTCACGTGCAAATACTTATTATTATTGAATCGATAGAATTTAATGGAATAAACTTTCTTGTTTTTATGTAACTGTAATAAGAATTTTAGAAAGATATACAGGTATGTTCAACTATTTATTTCTGGTCCTATATATCCAATATTAAGTACGGTATCTAGTTCATACGTGCTTTACTCTTATTGAGAGAATTCTCTTCATGTTTTACCTCTGGTATTCCTAAAATGGAATGAAATATTTTTTGGTTACATATTGTTTGATAGTGTTTTTCATCCATATATTTTTTGTTTTACTTCTTTAATCAATACTCTTAAGATAGACATTGATTAACAATTGTCTCATTAATATTATAAGCGAAAGTATAAGGTTAGTAATAGTATTATAGAAAAGGAAAAAAATTAAAATTTTAATTATGTTAAGATTTATTTAAATTTATTATTTCATTTGTCTTAAAAAGAAGTGTAGTATTAATTTTTTTTATTTAGATGCAGAAAAATTAATAAATAAATTAAAAATATATATATAATTTTACAAAACTAACTAGGTGAAAAGAAAATAATATTAATATTAAATTTAAAAGTTAAAATAACAGTTATTAAAAATATTGATGAAAAAGAAAGATTAATATTATGGAAAAGATAGTTTTTCTATTTGAGACATGAAAAAGTGTATATAAATGATTGAATTTTGTTACTATTAAGATTAAAATTAGAGTGGTGATGATGGAGTGAGATTGATAGAAATGGGAGGAGGCAGGGATGGGGGGGCTCATTTAATATGGTCACATGATGCACTAATCCTATCTCTCCCTCCCTTCGACAGAGACTTGGTTGGTGGTTTCGTGATCCACTACTCTCCGAATATATGTGGATAGTTTGAATCCTTCCTAATTGGCTTCGCTGGATTTATTACCAGCTTTTAATGTTTCAGACCATCTCATTCAATTTCCTCACTATCATATGGACCACCTCTTTCCCCTCAATTCACCCCTGTGAGTCCCTTCTTCCATTATCTTATTATAATGTCTTTCTTTCTATCATTTCTAACATTATTATTATTATTGTTATTTTATACTGCAGATTCAAGAGGAGCGTGAATTTGACGAGTTGAGTAGCAAAGACAGAATAAGCCACTCGAGAAGCACCCCAACCCCCCACCCTTCAACTCCCATTGTCCACAAGCACACTAAATCCAAGAAAAAGAGATCAGATTCTGAGAAAGATGGCTCCATCTCTTGCTCTCTACTATTTTTCTTCCCTTTATTTTATATGCTCTGTTGCTTATTTTTTCAATTATTTTTATTTTAATGGTTATTTATTCTTTCACTTGATATTCTAATTGAACTTGTTGTCTGATGTTATTGCTTGTAAATTAACTATGTAACTCTAACTGCATCCACTGCTCAATAATTTCTTATATTGTTGTTCCATAAACAAAACCATTCCTCAGCATTCATTCAGTGTTCATCTCAATCTAGATTTGTGTGTGTTGCATCTCCGGTGAAGAGAAGAAGATGGCGACTGTACTCAGAGCGTGCAAAATTGATGAGCGTGCAGTTCAGCAGAGCCCAACAACTCTTTCATAGGCTTCATTCATTGCTTGTTGCTGATATTTTTATGCATCTACTATGTTGTTTACATCTGGAAATAGGAGGGGGCCACCTTGATGCACTATGCTGTACAAACAGCTTCTACTGAGACAATTGAATTACTCTTATTGTATATTGTAGAGATAAATCTTCAAGACAATGTATGGTTATTGGTTAATTGTTCTCATATTTAACATATGTACCTTGTAATCTTTTGCAGTGCCTTTTGAGGATATAAATTTGTTTTCTCTGTTCTAGGATGGCTGGACACCAATAAATCTTGTTCAAACTCAGACCAAATTTAGTTAGGCTTCTACTGCTTAAAGGTGCTGATAAGACATTAAGAAACAAGGTAATTATCTGTTGATCGCCAACATTAATATATAAATTTGAAAGAACCTTGACTTTGTGCATAATGTTACCTGAATATAGATGCTATAACTGGATCATTCATAGAATATCAGTTGTCATTGCTATAACTTTTTAATTTCATTTTCCACGGCCGTCAAAAATTAATTTTAATCATTTATTGTTTTTTTATCCAAACTCTTGTTACTAGGCCCTGAACTTGATGGATTTTAGTATATATAATGTAATGTCATAATGAAATAGAAAACATAAAATTCCTCCATGAATAACGAAAATTGAACTTGATGTAATACTTCCTTTAGAGGTTTATTTTAGAGGTTTATTTTAACTAATGTAATACTTCCTTTAGTCCTTTATATATAAGTAACAAATTATTTAAATAAAACTTCTACTTATATATATTTTATGTGTGTGTACACTAATTGTAGTTAACGTTTCATTAATATCCAAATTTCATTATGTATTTAGTGTAATAAACAAAAAGGAATCATTGAATGTGGCTACTACGTGATGCACTGGATGTCCACGATAATCTTAGAATCTTTCAGGAATAATTGAGAGACAGTAATTGTTTATTTCAAACAAAGTTGGTTTTCTTATAATTGTTATTAATTTATTTTTTATTTGATCATGCAGTGTTTTAATGAAGTTAGACCATTAGAAGCAGAGAGATTCAAGGCGCTTCGCATCCAGTGGGCACAATATTATCTAAAAGTTAGAAATCAAACATACGATGTTAGACAACTATGTAACTTTAGGTTACTTAATTAGTTTACATACTTTGCATTACATTTTTTACAATTGTTGTTTCATTTTAACATTGAATAACCTTTGTTGATAGCTAATTTTCTGCTAAAACCTATTTGAAAGCAGAATGCAAATGATATATGTTTTGTGCTGTGTGGTCTGATTTTAAATTTACAGGTTACATTTTGGATTTTTCGTAAAAACAGAGACATTATTTTAAAAAAAAATTCCTGAAAACAACATCGGTTTTTCCAAAAAAACCAATGTTAACAAATGTGTTAATGTTAACCATTAACATCGGTTTTTTAGAAAAATCGAAAATATTAACATCGATTTTTTTTACAGAAAACAGATGTTAACTTATGTTAATTAACATCCGTTTTTTCAAAAAATCGATGTTAATTGTCAACATTAACACATTCGTTAACATCGGTTTTTTTTTTTAACAGAAAATCGATGTTAACTTTCAACATTAATATATATTTTTTTGGGTGTAATTCATATTACCAACATCAGTTATTTGTATAACCGATGTTGGTAATTTTACGTTAACATCGATTATTAAAAAATCGATGTTAACGATAATACTATCAACGTCGGTACTTTCAACATCGGTTCAAAAACCGATATTGAAAGTCATAAATAACGAATGTAGAAAGCATATTTTCTAATAGTGAGAAATCCACCATTTCTTTTCTAACATGTACTAATACAACTCCTCAATTAACACATCATTCTTAGGATGACAATTTGATCTTTTTCAAAATGTGTTTTGAACTTTTTCAAAATTAAAAGAGATAGTAAACATTTTTCTAATTTAGTTATAAAAATAATTAATAACAAGAATGTATATATAACAAACAAGTCATCTCTCTTTTGTAGAAAAAAAATCTTAGGATGACAATTTGATCTCTAAAAAGATTGAATACCGTTGAGGATCAATGTTGATTCATACTTTTTGTAAACAAATGATCATTAAAGTTGACATAAGCAATGACTCTGGCGTGTACTTGATAAATTTATAAACAAAAACTAATAGACAAATGAATCAATGTTGGTATTGGTTAAGAAATTAAAAAGAGAAATATTTTATTCAGATGTGTAAAATTGCACTATACATGACTTGTTTTTTTTATGTTCTCATATGATTTTCATAATAAATATATATTTTTTTCTTTTAGTTCCTTAACTAATGTCTAAGTAGGGCAGAATTAGAAACTCAATTCTAAGGGGGCAAGAAAAAAAAATTAATAAATACAAATTAAAATTTTGCATGCATAAAATATATAAAAAATTTAACTAATTGAGTATAAAAATAATACTATATTTGATTCTTTATATAAAAAACAATAGATACAATTTTCTAACTCTATAGAAAAATAGATACATTTTCAAATGTATTAATTGTATATTTTATTTTATACCTTATTTTATTATGAAATTTATAGACAAGACACCTAAGTATTTCAAAAGAAGATGAATCATTGACTTTTTAACATTTTAAGTCACAGTTACATTAATAAAAAGAATTATCATTTGAATTATGAATATTGTTATTAAATATAATTACAACTTAAATTATCTGATTTTGTTGGTTTTGGATAAATTAGTTATTTGTTTCTTTTATTATATATATATATATATATATATATATATATATATATATATGTATGTATGTATGTATGTATGTACATGTGTGTGTGAATAAAGGTGGTATATGAGAAAATAAATAAATTAGATAGATAGAATAATTTTAAATAATTATATGTGGACTTCTCAACATCACAAATACTTTACTAAAATTTATAGTAGTATTTTCTTGTATTTCTCTTTCTATCACATCATGTTACTTAATTATCATACTTACATTTTTCTGATTTCTGTCTTTCTCTTCTTATGTGTCAACTAACATTCTAATTTCATGTATTAAGTTTTAATTTTTTTTTTATAAATTTTAAGGGGGTCGAAAAATATTTTTATAATAATATATCCATACTTTTTTTAAAAAAATAGCTAGGGAGGCCACGGCTCCTGTTAGTCCCCCATCCCTCCATCTCTAGCCCTAAGAATAATGGTTAGCAAAACCCAAATTAATAATAACAATGAAAATCCTCCTATTCCATTCATAGTCAAACAATTTGTAGTGGGTTGTTAAATTTCTTGTCAATTTGGGGGTCATAGTGGGAAAAAGTCAATAGTATTGAATCACCATTAGATACAACTTATGACAAAAAAAAATGTATATAGGAGGTGATATGTGTCATTAAAAAAAAGGGTTATGTGGCGATCCCAAAAGGAAAATGCAATAGAAAATAAGAGGTGTTTTGTTATGCATCCGCAAGTTAGTCGCCTTTTGTTTATTACATCTTTATCTTTGCACTTCCAATTTAATTCAACATTGAACTCTAGTGGACACATGCATTCATTACCTTGCACTCTGTGTGGGTCTCTTGTCAACTACCCTTCCTTATGGATGATAGTGCCACTACGTCCTTTTGTGGCTCTTTTAAATACTAAATTTGTACCAAAAATAAATATCAGTAACTTATCACAAATAAAAACTACATTATATTTTTTATCTTTTGATTTTTGAGTACACTGTATATTGAATGTTTTCAGTTTATAATTACTTAGTATTGTGAAAAGTATATATTAAATAAAAATTAGTTTTAATGTTTAAAAATATATTTTTTATTGTGTAATTCCTTAGCAAATGACTTTTGAACAATAATGAGCACCAATCTTTTCTATAACAATACCATATATGGATCACATAAAAATGAGAAAATTAATAGGCTGCATGAACACCAAATAAAAGGTTTTGGAATTTAATTAGTTTCAAAAACAAATCATTTCATTTCTTTATTTAGTTTTAACCGAAGTTACAAGCAATATTTTTTTTTGGGAGAGTACACTTTTTAACCAAGAGCATTTAATAACAAGAAACCAATTAATCCTCTCTTTGCGTAATACAGTATTTCGAAATATTATTTTTTCCAATTAAAAAAGGAAAAAGTATTAGAAATTAGAAGTAAGGGAAGCCATGAAAGCATCTAGGCTAGACTTGTTTTTTTTAAAGCTAGTTTCATATGTAACTTCTTAAGTTTTCACCATTTTTTTATTTCACTGTGCAGTCTCATAAGAAATTCTGCATTTTGAAAGCTTCGCCTTCATCCTCTATTTGAGTGGAATTTAACTTGAATAATCTTTTTGTACAATGGAATTTTGTTAATCAAGCGTGGAATGCAGTTTTTAAGTGGATAGGTTTTAGTATGGTTCAACCGAATTTGATGCAACAACACTTTTCTCTGTTTGGTTCTTTATTTCATGGAAAAAATATGCAAACGGTTAGATTTTTGTAGCATGCAACATGGTAGTGCCTATGGCTGCAGCGAAATTCAATCATAATCAGGTAAAGGCACATGAATGTCTTTACTATATCTCTAATAGTTTCTACTCTTGCAAAATCAATGAAAAAAATCATCATATAGAAAGAACTATATCATAAGTAGTTCATACACACCAAAAGGTACATAGCATGTAACTAGGTACCCTGGTACTACTAATGAATATGCCAAAAACCTCTTTAGCTTAATTAAAGAGTAATGCAATGACAAGTTTGTAATTTTTTTTATCAGTCAATATTAGTGGTTAATTTTTGTTAGAGGGTGTGTTTAAACTTATGATCCCACTCCCCTTCCTTCCTTCTCCCTTCACCAAAAAGCTATCATTATAACCCCTAAATTGCCCACTTTTATATATATATATATATATATATATATATATATATATATATATATATATATGCTTAATCTTAGAGAAGAAATTCATCACTAGATGGACAACAACTCGTAATGTTCCAACTGCTCTTAAAATTTGGAAAGAAAACCTATAAAATAGTAATTTAATTATAATTAAATTTATAGCTTTGTATTTCCATTATTTAAACTACTAAAAGCTTGCAATGGAATATAACTATATATACAGGACCATGAATTATGAATGATGGACACAAAAATTTTATTGTGAATGGTCATCCTTAATTCTAAAATCGTGAAAAATACGGTTTAAAAAAAATCCTAGATTACTTCAGGTGTGAATTATTTTCTTTTTAAAAAATGTGATTAAAAAGTTAGTGGGTAGGCACCTAGTTTAAACCACGGGTTAAATAGACTGGGTTTTAAAACCCACAATCATAAATTGATCAAATTTTTTTTTTTTTTTGCTCTGGTAGGTTATGAATTAAATGGGCACCCAATGGACTTCAATCCATGAAAACTTCTCAACAACTTTAAATTTAAACAGCAAAATTGCAAAATTGGTCCATCATATCTTCAGTTACGAATTTGGTCCCCCTATAATTTAATTCACAAATTTGGCCCCCCAGTTTTATAAATCCTTGCAAAATTGGTCCTGGAAGCCCGATTTGGATGTTGACCGCTAACCTCAGACGTTGACTGCCACATGTCAATGCCACGTGTGACTGCCACGTGTCAATGACACGTGTCAATGTCTGAGTGGTTCCCTGTAAATACTTCATTTTTTATAGGTAAAATTGCACTTTTGGTCCCCCAGTTTTACTCTAATTTCGATTTTGGTCCCCCTATAGTTTAATTCACGCATTTAGTCCCACAGTTTTATAAATCCCTTTATAAATTGTTCATGCAAAATTGGTCTTTTGAATGGTTTAGCCACTGGTGCTAGAGACATGATAAGTCTTGATAAATCTCGCACTTCTTTTTCATCGTAAGTTTTTCACTCACTTGGAACCCAGAGAAAAATCACTTTTTATCTCTCTCCCACTTCCAGGGTTGTTCAACTTGGAAAAGTGGCGCATGAATCCCAACCTGGGCCTGAAATTTTCAGATCTCTTACTTTAACAGGTTCTGTAATAACCCCCTATTTTTTTTTCTTTTTTTGTTCCCCCATGTGGTATTATGTGTATACGATTGCTTAAGTGGCCTATGTATGACAATGATATTTTTGTTTAAAATTTGAAATATAACTTCTCCAATAATGAAATTTGGCTGAATTTATAAAGAGATTTATAAAACTGGGGATCAAATGTGTGAATTAAATTATAAGGGGACCAAAATCGAAATTGGAGTAAAACTGGAAGACCAAAAGTACAATTTTACCTACAAAAAATGAAGCATTTACAGGGAACCACTCAGACATTGACACGTGGCATTGACATGTGGCATTGACACGTGACATTGACATGTGGCAGTCACACGTGGCATTGACACGTGACAATCAACGTCTAAGGTTAACGATCAACGTCCAAATCGGGCTTCCAAGACCAATTTTGCAGGAATTTATAAAACTGGAGGACCAAATTTGTGAATTAAATTATAGGGGGACCAAATGCAAAATTGGAGATAAACTGGAGACCAAAAGTGCAATTTTACCAATTTAAACTTGCTTGTAGTATCTAATTTCAATGTTTTAACGATTCCTGCATAATTATGATTTTTTCTTAAAGTTGTGTAACCTTGGATTAAATTCGATCTTGTCCCAACTTTGTAATTATAAATGTGTCTCCTATGCATCCCATATTGAATTTTAAAGATGATAAAACTATTAGTAGACAAAAAATTGATATAAAATTATCATCTAAATTTTTACGTAGAATTTATATATAAAGTTTGCCTTGAATGAAATGATTGGACGATAGCAAATTATGAAAATATGAGAGTCATTGGTTTTTCATTCTCTATTTTTATTTTCAATGAAAAATGAAAATAGTAGTGAAAGGTTAAAATTGAAATTAAAATATTGTTGTTTTCAAAGTTCTCTTTAAGGTTCATGATAAGATAGGATGAACCACCTCATCATAAGTGTTGCATCACTAAACATAATATATTATAATAAGTCATTTTAGTTGGTTGGTATCATTTAGGTAAAATTGCACTTTTGGTCCCCTAGTTTATTTTCATTTTCGGATTTGGTCCCTCTATAATTTAATTCATAAATTTGGTCCCTCGGTTTTATAAATTCCTATAAAAATTGGTCCTGGAAGCCCGATTTGAACATTGACCGTTAACCTCAGATGTTGACTACCACGTGCCAATGTCACGTGTGACTGCCACATGTCAATGTCACATGTCAATGTATGAGTGGTTTCTTGTAAATGCTTCATTTTTTGTAGGTAAAATTATACTTTTGGTCCCCCAGTTTTACTCCAATTTCGATTTTGGTCCCCTTATAATTTAATTCGCACATTTGATCTCCAGTTTTATAAATCCCTTTATAAATTCAGCCAAATTTCATTAATGGAGAAGTTGTATTTCAAATTTCAAACAAAAATACTATTGTCATACATAGGTCACTTAAGCAGTCGTATACACATAATACCACATGGGGGAGCAAAAAAAGAAAAAAAATAGGGGGTTATTACAGAATCTGTTAAAGTAAGAGATCTGAAAATTTCAGGCCCAGGTTGGGATTCATGCGCCACTTTCCCAAGTTGAACAACCCCGGAAGTGGGAGAGACACAAAAAGTGATTTTTCTCTGGGTTCCAAGTGAGTGAAAAACTTGCGGTGAAAAAGAAATGTGAGATTTATCAAGACCTATCATGTCTCTAGCACCAGTGACTAAATCATTCAAAAGATCAATTTTGCAGGAACAATTTATAAAGGGATTTATAAAACTGAGGAACTAAATGTGTGAATTAAACTATAGGGGGACCAAAATCGAAATTGGAGTAAAACTGGGGGACCAAAAGTGCAATTTTACCTACAAAAAATGAAGTCTTTACAGGGAACCACTCAGATGTTGACACATGTCATTAACACGTGGCATTGACACGTGACAATCACACGTGGCAGTCAACGTCTGAGGTTAGCGGTCAACGTCCAAATCGGGCTTCCAGGACTAATTTTGTAGGGATTTATAAAACTGGGGGACCAAATTTGTGAATTAAATTATAGGAGGACCAAATCTGTAATTGGAGAAAAAATAAGGGATCAATTTTGCAATTTTGCCTATCATTTATAAATACTAATTTTATTATAAAATTTCATTTGTTGAAACATGATATTAAGAATAAAAGAGTCAGTGAAAATATAATATCAAATAATTGAATGATATTTTTGAATAATATCATTAAATAAGATGAAAGTGGTTAAAATTTACTTATATTTAAATATACTAATTTATTCATTTATTTTGATGCTTATGGTTGAGTCTGAAGGGAGTATTTAGTCCATTAGTAATACTAACACAAAATTTAAATTTAAGAAATTATTAATTAAAATTAACACTTGTTTTTATTAGTTTTAATGAATTTGTTATTTCCTTCCTATAAAAAGGATCATATGAAGTTATTTTGAAGAACTCAAATATAATATATTATTATTATTATTAATATTTTAATTTATTTTTAAAATAAAATTTATTTCATCAACTATCTATATTTGATGATGTTACCTCTTTTTTTTACTTCATCTATATATTTATTATTAAAAAATTAACCCTAATAAAGACATATTCAACTTTAAACTCAAAATTTCACTTTGATGAGTATATAATACCAAATATAAATTAATAGTGAGAGAGGATTGAAAACGGTTGCTTGACTATTTTAGTATTTTTTTCTTAAAACCTACCTTAATTTGTATTTTCATTAAATATTTCTATTATTTAAACATTAAATAATTAATATTATATTTAATATAATATTGTACTAATAATTTTATTTATTATTTACTTTTTTCATCTAAATAGTTTTAATAAATTTAAAATTACAAGAGATATAGTAAATTTTTTTTCTAATTTAGTTATAAAAAATTCATAGCAAAAGATGTATATATAACTAAAGAGGATTAACTTTTCATAGTGTCATCTCTCATCTTTCTTTATAATGACAATTTCTAGTCGGTCATATAAGAGCGTGACAATCCTAAAAATATGCTTTGCTGTGCACTGACAAGTTGCTCATCTTTTGTTTATTGTATCTTTGTCTTTACACTCTCTATTAAATTCAACATTGAACACTAATGGACCCCACTTAATACACCAATCAAAACTCATGCATGTATTATCTTATGCTTTATACAAGTTGTCTCTTGTCAAGTCATCCTTTCTTATGGATGGTAGTGCCACTTTGTCCCTTTGTGACTCTTTTAAATATTGAATTTAAACCAAAAATAAATATCAATAAGTTACTACAAATAAAAAAGTACATTGTATTTATTCATCTTTTGGCTTTTTAGTACATTGCATATTGACTGTTTACAAATTATAATAACTGAGTATTGTAATATATATATATATATATATATATATATATATATATATATATATAAAATAAAAATATAAAGTTTTAATATTTAAAAATATTTTTTATTGTGTAATTCTTTATAAATGACTTTTGAACACTAATTAGCACCAATCATTTCTATAATAATACTATATATGGATCCATATAGAAATAAGAAAAATCATTAATTACAAACAGATGCATAAACACACCAAATAAAAAAGTTTTGAACTTCAGTTTCAAAAACTAATCATTTCATTTATTTTTTTAATTAGTTTTAACAGAAATTGCAAACAATTTCTTTTTCTTTTTCTTTTTTGTGAAAGTACACTTTTTAATCTAGAGCTTCTAGTAACGTAACCAATCCTCTTTGTCTAATTCAGTATTTCAAAATATTATATTTTTTCTTCTTATTTAACAAAGGAAAAGGTAGTAGAAATCAAGGGATGTCATAAGGGCATAGAAGCCAGACTTGGTTTTGTTGTAAGTTGGCTCCATATATAACTTATTAAGTCATCACCTTGTTATTTTCACTCTGGAGTCTCATAAAATAATCTGCATTTGAAAGGTTTTCCTTCATCCTCTACTTCAAGCTGAATTAATCTGGTGTTTCTCTTATGAGGTACTTTTACAATTAAATTATAGTGTTTATAGATTGAAATTCTATATCAATTATTTTCTCTTCCTCTTTACCCATTTTTATTACACAGCCAAATATTTCAGTCTTAATTGATTTTGTGTGAAGGGATCTATTTGTGTGCATTGCCAAATCCTTTACTAAAATATATACTCTATGTCATGTACATAATCTAATTCTTTCTCCTTGTCATCAATTTTTATGTCAGAATTCACATCTTCTTAATAATTAAATGTTATAATATGTATTTTGGGAGGAGCCATTACATACGCAAATATATACAAATAACAATTTTATCAAACAAAGACTGTATGTCGAAAAAGGTGTTTAAGTATTGTGTTTGATTATGTTTCTCAAATTAAATTATTTTTAAGAAGTGTATTTGTGAAAAATTTAAAAAAAATAGAGAAGAAATTAATTGATTACAGATAAAAAAAATTTAAATAAAAATGGAATAGAAAAAACCTAATATAATTTCCATCAAATTGTATAATTTTTTCAGATTTACTAGTGATGAATTTATTTGAAATGAAAAAATGTGCTTCAAAATCAAGTATGAATGAACCATTTGGCTCTCAGATCACTTTTATTAGAGGAAATCATTAGATAATACAATTTTTAAAAAAATGACATAAAATTGAGGATCATGCCTACAGTTGCATCAATTCAGGTCAAATACAAAAGTTACTCTATGTAGGTTTCAAAATTCATACAAAAAATGAAAGTTTTGAGGTGAAAGGTGAAAAACAAAAGACTATAACTTTTTTTTTTAATTTATTACTGTGGAATGTTATATTTTATAAAAATATTTTTACAAAATAAGTTGTTTGCTTGGTATTTTTTTTTAAAATTTAATAAAAAGAAAAGAGAGAGACTTGATAAAAAAATTATAGTATGGGTGTGTTTTATTTCTATTTTATGATTTTTCTTAATTAAAAAAACAAAAAAAATTAGGCACACTCACCAGTCTCATGTCTCATGACATACCGTATCCCTACGCCTTTGAGTTTGGCCCACCAAATAAAATAAAAGAAAAATGAGAATTCATTTCTTCTTGTTTCTATTTTTTTGGTTTTTAAAACATTTGTTTTGGAAAATACTTTTTATTCTTTTAAAAACATTTGTTTTGATAATAATTTCCAAAAGTTAAGAAAGTCAATATAAAACTTAATATTAAATGCAATAAAGTTAACATCTTTGATGACACATTCATTAACGTCATCTTTTCTGGACATGATATGCCTCTTTACTTTTCTTTTTTTATTTTTTATTTTTTTTATTTCTCTCATTTTTTGTCTCTAACTTGTTTATTTTCTCTCTCTCTTTATTGCAGAGGCAACACAACAAAAAGATCTACAACAGAATCTACTTAGGTTATTACTAATGTTGAACTGTATGATATCACTGTACAATGCATATCATGTCTCTACTCTTTTAAAATTGTTTATTTTTTTAGATGTTTTAAATAAATAAGGGTATACTATTTTCTGTAGTTACTAAACGTTTTAGTAATTCCTTTTTTACTTCCTGAAATTTTTTTACTAATTTTAGTCTCTTAATTTTTTGTGGTCCTTACTTTTAGTCTCTATTTAAACACTAAAAGTAAGAATGAAAAAAGTTGAGATAGTTAACTAGTAAAAAAAAAATTACAAACTAAAAAATTTAGGGACTAAAAGAAATAGTAATTTTATGATATAATTGTAAATTTTTTATAAAGTTATGTAGTTATTGTAATTTTTCAAAGTTAACAATAATTTTTTTTTAAATCAAACAATCATAATTTATTTAAGAAATTTTTAACTGTTGGTTAAATTCAAGACTCTATTTACCCAAAAAATTATTAACAAGACTCTAACAAAATATTTCATTTTTTTTACTAAGAGTTGGTTAAATCCAATGGTTTTACTGTTAATCAAACAATTGGATCATAACACCAAGTATAAACTAATTTATTTTTGTAAGATCCAATCAATTTTTACTTTTGTTTATATTAGTTGAAATCATTTAGAAATTTCTTCAATTCTCGTGTGTTTGTATGTGTGTGTGTGAGAAACAACTCCATAATCTTCTACTGTTGACAATCTGTATTTTTTGTACTTCAGGTATTCTCTATGGATAATCGGGTAAGAGTTTGTTCACTCTTTTTAGTATGGCCTGCATGTTTAAATTATATATGTATTTGTAAATGATTGGTTTATGGTTAAAAAAATAAAAATTGTACATGTATTAGAGTGTTGTTCTTGTAACTTTTCTTCAAGTACGGTAAGTATGTGTAATTGTGTGTAATGGGTAGTCACTAAAGATCCGGATTTTCAATAGTAAAGTCCATTTCAAAATAATTATTTTGGAAGAATTTACATTAAATTGGTAAAAATTAAATTTTATTAACAACGAATTTGCTAATGTTAGATTTAAAAGAGTGGGGAAGGAAAGGATAAGAGAGAGATTTCAATAAGTAGAGGGGAAAGATAAATAATATACTGAAGTTATTATTTTGTCCTCTTATATTAGAATTTCTTTTAAATTTCAGCTTAAACAATTTTTAATTCCTTTTTCTTTAGCGAAGAAAATAAATGAGTCAAAGAAAATCTCTTGAGCGATATAGATTTAGGAATTCTGTTAACTTTTTCAATGAAATTATTATTTAGTATTGTTTCATTATGAAAAGTTAAAATAGATTTACGTTGTCATGTCATATTTTTATAAAAATATATTTGTTTCTTTTTATTTTGTTCACAAAAATTTCTCAACCATGGATAATTCACCCCCGGTCATCTCATGGGAACATGTAATAATACTATTATATACCAATATACATAGTAATAAAAGATATGATAAATAAAACAAAAAATGGCTTAATTTTGATATACTATTAGTATAAGAATTGTTTTTACATTGTTAACTAGTTATAAATGGCCTTAGATCCTAATATTTTAAAATATCCTATTAGTGTCATTATCTTTAAATTATTTAAATTCATTTAATAACTTCTCAAGAGGTGTTTAACAAAGGATTTAGTACATTTTCATCTATGCAAAACAAGTATTAAATATTTCTAAAACGAAAACCTAATATTGTTTTCTGAATTATCTAAAATGATAAATAAATCCTTTAAAGATTTTTGAAAGTTCTAAGACATAATCTTTTTAGTTTTAGTTCTAGTTAACTTATAAATTTTTTAACGATGAAGTAATTGTGTCTCAGTATAAAGATGGTCATCTCATCTCCCAGTGGTTATTGATAAGGGCATCTTGTTTTAATGTGGCTGTAGTTATTGAGACCTCAATCACTTTATTACTTTGGAAAATTATAATTATTTTTTAATACATGCAAAAAACAATTTTTATTAAAACAAGCAAAGTAGGTACAAGATGTACCAACTTGCTACCATGTAAACAAAAACCCATTGGAACCCGACGCAGGTCCTAAACCTAACCATCCCTCTTATTGCAGTAGCCGAATACCATACCGAAACCCGTAAGTATCTCGCGACATCAGTAACTGATCCTTGTTTCATATTCTTCTTCTCCTTGTGTTAGTAATAGATTGCATTGGATTATTTATCCAAGATGATAGCGGATAAGTGAATCCTTTTTCCCAAAATCGTAGCCATCTCCAAGATAAAACTTGTATGTGATCCTTAATCTGAGCAGCTTCCTTATCTGTCTATTAAAACACCACCTTGTTTCTGTTTAGCCAAATTGCCCATGATATTGCAGCCATGATATATAGTTTCCCAGCTTTCTGATTCAACGCCAACAGTCCCCGCCATTCCATTAAAATGTACCATATTTGTCTCAAAATTTTTGTGAATTGCAGAAGATATTCCCACCCATTTAAAACTAAGAGTACCAAACCCACTGATTCCTCTTCCCAAGCGCATAAACTGCATACTTCCTGTTCAGTCTCCAGCACTCCCCTATGCATCAGATTTTGTTTGGAAGGTATTCTATTTTGTAGAACCTTCCACACGAACAGTGTCACCTTCAGCGGTATCAGAGAATTCCATAAGCCTTTCCAATTGATATATTCCAGCACCCTCGGTCATAGTGTTTTCCTTTAAGCAGACATATGCTGAAGATACCGTGAATATCCCATTTGCCTCACTGCTCCACAACTGGTATGTCTCCAACTGGTGTATTATCCTCCAAAACAACCTGCAGTAATAAAAACAGCTCCTCTTCCCACCCAAAAAACTCCCTTCTCCAATCCCATTTCCAGCACCATCTTTCATCCACCCACTCCCCCGTTTCCCCAATCTTTGCCTCCTTATTAACAGCAAGACTAAATAATCTAGGAAAAGTTTGCAGCAATAGATCGTCCCCAGCCCACTTATCCTTCCAGAAAAACGTGTCCCTCCTATCCCCCACCCTTTTGACCAAAGCTTGGTTAAACCAATCTCTCTTATTCCCTCCTTCAACTTGCCTAACTTCCACTACACAGATCCTATCCTTTCACCAACAGCATCCCCCCTAAAATCTCCTTACAACCCTTGCAATACCCTAACCCAAAGACTTTCTTTTTCCACTAACATACACCACCTCTGGAAAATTTAAGAGTCTACTACTACAATCATAGTTACAGCTGAATTGTCATTTAAAATCATTCATGATATGGTATGAGAAGTTATGTTCATAGGAAATCAAAACTTTTTTACACTTCTTTATAGCTATAGCTATGTCATACAATTATTATCCTAAAATTCCCTTTCCTTTGAATCTAAACATGAGTGTATGCATTTTATTCAAATTAGTTCAAACCATCCACCAATGAAACTCTTGATTCCCAGTCCACGGAGGAAGATGCAGCTGGGTTAGTTGCTCCTCTCTCTGCACAGAACCAGGTAAGTTTTTATCCATTCATGTAATACAACCCTTTAAATATCTTTTTACCTGTGTTTGTGAGAGATCATAATATACAATATTTGTTTACCAACAACCCTTTAAATATCTTTTTACCTGTGTTTGTGAGAGATCATAATATAAAATATTTGTTTACCATGTAATATGTCTTACATGTATTCAGTAAGCTTTTCAAAAATAAAAAAAAAAACAAGTATTCCGTCAGCTCAGACAATATAGCTATTACTTTTCACAAAAATAAAATCATGTTTGAACCAAAACTTAGTTTTTTTTAATGTTTCTAATTTTTTATTTAATTTCTCGTTTCAAATTATTTTCATTCAATTATGAAAAATTTATTTTTTTATTTTTATTTTATTCAATGGAGGCTCAAAGGCTACTACATTAGAAAACTACGTGGCAGGAAAACATCAATAAAATCATTTCATAGTAAGAGTGCTTATTCGATTAGATGTTTTAAAAACTCATGTAATCCTAGTGGTAGGTTATGAGACTATTGCCTACAAACCAATTAACTGCAATGTTAGCTTCTTTATGCATATTTATGTTATTTGGGCATTAATCGACTCCACGGTATAAAGTTTTAAATTGTTTGCATGGATATTGATGCCCCTGCATGGATACATAGCACACTAAATGCCCTACTCATATGAGATTAACCATCAACTGTGAAGGAAGCCCATTCATTATGTGTTTATAGTTTCACCTAATCTTCATGTGACAGAAAATTGTTTCATAGTCAACCATTTTTAGTAAAAAAAAATATATAGAAAATGCTCTATTGGAAATCATTTTTGTAGGTATAATCACATTGAAATAATTTTCAGTAGAAAATATTTGTCAAAAAATTATTTTGCACCAAATTATTTGTTTTCTATAACTTAAAATTATGATGCCATAATATTTTTCCAATTGATTGACTAGTAAATGAATAAAAGTCAGGTGACCTGTTCACTAACATGAATATATTCAGAGTACGTGAGTTGTGAATTGTGATGATAACCATTTGTTGTAAGATTACTGATGTGATTAATTGAAATGTTCATTTTTTAGAATATAAGTGAAGCAATATATTACGTACATGTTTTCCCATGTATAATAATGTGCAGGTTCAAAAAATTCATTTGGATTAGTAGTTATAGCATTGCAAACAAGCAAGTTCTAATTAACTATTCTCCTTATCTAGATGACCATGATACTAACTAAACTCTTCACCTCTAATCCACAAGAGTTGGCTTATTAATAGGGATTAAGTAGTTTATGAGATTCTAGATTATTCCAACATTATTATTGTCGTTGTACAGACACTAAAAGAAACTATTCACCTCAAACACTAAATGAAATGCTACTTAGTCATTTGCATGTCCTGGTAAATATTGATCACATGTCTTCATTAATGTGTGTTTATCGAACATAATATAAATTTGGATGCATGTAGATGTATTTCCATTTTTAAGTCACATATATGTCTAACATTTGCTTACTTTGTATAATTAAATAGGTTCAACAAAAGGTTTTGAAATCAAACTTATACTCAACAGGAAATATATATTTTCATTAGATGTTGGGGTTCATGAGGTGACATGTAAGGGTTGTGATATTATGAAGGAAAGTAAAAGAAATTTATCTTTTGAATGACCTTTCTTTCTATGGTCTTGTGAGAGTGCTTGGTCTATTTGGTTTCCTAAAAATGCTCAAATTTTGCAGAACTAGGCAAGACATCGATCAAATTGTGGAAATGGTTAAAGTACAATCTTACCAATTGATTAATGCTAGATTTGGAATTTATATTCTCATTAATGTTGGTTTTTAAATCCCCAAAATATGTTTGGAATATAGTAAGTGAAGAATATGAAGTAAGGTTCGGGAGAAGTAAATATAGGTGTAAGGTGTGATTGCATGTTTTTTTCTATAAGCTTAAGAGGAGATTTAGAGGTGTCCATTAAGCAAGCTTGAGCACTTCTATAGTAGCATTAGGTGGACGGTATCCCATGCTGATCACAATGAGCTATGTGTGAATAGAACATGATCAGTGTGCCTTTTCATGCAATTTGTAACATAGCAGTTTAGATATGATTCAATACACATGGATGTAGTTATGTTTCTTTCCTACATATAAATTGTGTGTTTACATACATAGTTAGGGTTGGATCTTGGAATTGTTATGTTGGGTGCCACATGGATGCAAAGGAGTTTGGTTTGGAAGAAGGAATTCCTGTACATGCACTGATTTACACCCAATGGCCTTCTTAGGCAGCCGCTACATATGATTATCAACATAAACGTTGTAACTCTTGTCATTTCCTGTACAACATATAAGAGGTCCTATGTTTTTTTAGCATTGGAGGTTATTGTTATATATGTGGTTAGTTTTGTCTTTTTGTTGAGGTCAAATGCTAGTTGGTTGAGATAGATGGTTAGTATCATATTTTATTTGTATCCCCTTAGGATATCAAAATGATATATATTTGTGCACACATTGTGTATTTAATGTGTATACATGATTAGAGTAAATGTTGGTTATACACATACTTGGAGGAATCAAGATTATTTTACTTAAATTAAATCTTAATATTTTTTTCTTTTATTTATATATTTTACTTTGGTAATTTGTTAGGTGGGATTAATATTAGGAGAAACTAGTTCACAAATTCAACAGCAAAATTTAGCCAGGAACTATGATCCGTTTACTAATCAACTTCTAAACGATCCACCAGTGTAAGTTTTTTTGTGTTATTTTATGAACTAGTTTTTGTACATATACATGTCTTATTCTTTCTCATTATTGTTGAACATAAGTATAATTTATGTTCTACATTTCTATGTTGTACATAGGTTTCAAGGCTTGGCTATTTCAAATGAAAATCATACAAGGAGTCAGGTATTGGATTGAAATATCATCGAAAATATAATACTTTGAGTGACATGGACTACCAATCGTCTTCAAATCAAATATATCCAATTAGTATATTATTTAAAATATTCCTCTACAAATAGTAACATTATTTGAAAAGGGATTAATATAAAACATAAGAATAAAGATTAATTGATGAGTTTTTATTCCTTTTAAAAATCTTTCTCGAAAGCAATGAAAATGGGTTTAAAAAAGTGTTACTGCAAGACTTAATTAGATGGTAGATTTATGAATTAAGAAATTCTAAAACACACAATTCTCAATCTAGAAAACCTCTTATGTTAACCAAGGAGAAGTCAACTATGTTATTTCATTAATTAAAATTTTAATGATTTCTTATCTATAATTTTTTTGGAGTTTCAATTATTTTGGAATTAACACCATTATTGTATTATTCTTTGTTAGCCAAGTTGATATTCTAATATTCATTGTAATTCATAAGCAGGTAGATGAAATAGCAAGAGTTAACATGGGAAAAGCAAATACACAAATCATGACTAGCGAAAGATCTACATTACCACCTCTTCAAGATGATCATACTAATAACTCTCACGAGGCATGGAACTCTAGGTGATATGTGGTGTCTAATTTAGTACCTTTACGCATGTCTTTTATAATTCTTTGTTCTTTATGATGATAATGGCATTTCCTTGACTATGTTTTTTAAATTTGTATGCCAAGCTAAAAAAATCAAATTTTCACAGTTAATTTTAATGATTCACAATATAATCACAATTACATACACATACATTATGATTCCTCTACTTGTATAGAAATGCATTATCCCCCATAACTTATCCCTTTTGCGTTAAGAAAATTTTTTTTTGCCTCTTAACTAATCTTCAATGTCTTCGAGGTATCAAATCATTGGCTTCAAATATTCAATTTTAACTTAATCATTTTTCTTTTAGTATAGGACGATCCATCAAGCTAAATGGTTTTCTCATTGTAGGTATACCCAATCCCAATCTCAAGTCGCAATGCCTAATGATTATCGTGAGCGTGTTGATGGTCCTGTTCAACTCTATAGGTAAGTAATCTTCAGTCGTAACTATCATATTTCGCATAAAGCAAGCTATAACTTTTTTATGCTGCTAATTGCATATCTGCAGTAAGTATGAAATGAGTTTTACAAATGGTATTTGAAAACTGAGCTTATTAGAATAGATTTTGTTTGGATGATGAAATAGAATCATTTTGTAAGTGTAAAATCAAATATGTTTTATGCATCTTATTCCTAGAATCAATTTTATTCAACATAAATGTTAAAAATAGGCTAGTAATTAATTCATTTATTTTTAAAAGTAGGCCCTTGTAAGTGATGCAAAATCAGTGAATGAATACAATCTATTATTGTATGGGTTCACTTTGCATTGACCTGAAAATTGGTCCATGGAAATAAGTTTGCAAATACTAACCCTAGGTTTTGGACCTTTACCGTTACTAGGACATTTGAATAGAAAACTTATATAATTTTTGGAAATCTTAGAATTTGGTCTCAGAATATAACGCAATAGTTAATCCCACAAAACTTACTTGGTGGGCTGATTAGCTTTGGATCTCAATATGGCATATGAGATCTCTTTCCCTTAATTTAATTTTCCTATAACTCAATAGTCAATCCCACTAAAGACTTTTTTGTTAATGTAAAATTCTTGTTTTCTTATTAAATTGTTTTAGATTTAATCTCTTGGATCTAACAAACAATAAACTTAAGAGATGACTCCATCATAATTATCACCGTGAGCATAAATTTCGATCATTAGTGTTTAATCCAACATGACGATCAACTTCTCCAGCAACAAGGGGCTAGGGGAGGGGTGTCTCAGCCATGCTCCTACCCCCACCCCCCCCTTTTTTTTTTTTTTAAGTGTGCATATATATCATTCTAATTTTAGACACCCCTTAACATATATAAATAAAATATTAAAAAATAATATATGAACTTAAAATGTTAGTTGACACATCATAGGGAGAGAAAAAGGAAAGAGAAATGTATAGATATGATAATTAATATGATATAATAAAAGAGAGAAAAAGAAAAATTATAGGATTTAGTGGAGTGTTTGTGATGTTGGGACATTACACATAATTATCCAAAATTATTATATCTATCTAATTTATTTCTTTTCTCATATATTACCTCTATTCGTATATATAAGAAATAATAACTAATTTACTAAAGACTACGAAAATGATTCAGTTAATTAGTTTTAATTAATAATGCCTTAGAGTTAAATAGTTTAAGAAATAGTTGTATTTAATAACATTATTCGTAATTCATATAATAAATTTTTTCACTAATGTGAGTGTGAATTAAAATAATAATAAGTCAATAAATGTATTTACGTGTGAAATAATTGAGTGTCTCGTTAATAAACTTTATAATAAATTAAAGATATATAAAAGAAAATATGCAATTAATATATTTGAAAGTGAATCTATGTTTCAATATAATTAGAACTAGAAAAACATATCTATTGTTTTATATATTGATAATTAAAGATAGTATTATTTTTATACTCGTTATATTTTTATTTATAAAAATATTAGATATATATATGTATATATATATATATATATATATATATATATATATATATATATATATAATATTGTGGTTTTTATATATTTTATGCATTAGAAATTTAAATCTTATTAATTAATATTTTTTTAGCCCTTTTTGAGCTGAATTCCTGACTCCTCCCCTACCAGTAACTAAAAAAAAGTGCATGTTAAAGAGAGAAAACGACTCCGTCCTTTATACTCTCCACATAAGTTCTATATGCATCCTCAACTCAAATTTTATCGAGGTGGATCAAGTAAATCATTTATAGTCTCATTGTATGCTTCTAGATATGACACGATGTAAGAATTATCTTCTTGAATATCTTGGATCATATTAAAAATATCCTTTAGAATTAAATTCTTAAACCATATTAGGATTTGAGTTTAGGACCGAACTCAATTTTGCAAACCAACTTATAAGGCGGGGACTTCTCAAGCCTTATAAGCATTACTTAGACCACATCTTGTTGATGAAGGACTAAACACCCGCCCCTTTGAGGCTACAATTAAAGCAACTTTGGAAGAGGCTGCAACTAAAGCCAGTTAGAGGTGACTGCAATTAAAACAACTTTCCAATAGGATATTTTAGCCTCACAATGTTTTAATATATTTGTGAGATATGTTAGTTTTTATATATTTTGAGTGGAATTTTTACTTTATGGGGGTAAAAAAAGATCATTTTGAATGTAAGGATTAATACAGTTATAGTGGGATAATATATATGTGTAACTAGGTTGGAACAACCAATGAGTATACAGACACATCAAATAGCCCTAGATAATACAAATAGGGTCACCACACAACTTGAGAGAGCAATACTTCCCAAATCTTCATCTGCAAGGTAAGCAATAGTTCCAAAGAGATAAATTGTGAGTACATGAGTTTTGATTCCTTATGCCGTGTTCTACCCTTTTACTATTTCTTTAATTATTCCCTTATAACTACGAAAAAATAACATAACTAGGGTTGAAATTATAGAATGCTAGGCTTTGAGACTTCATGTTCTTATTTATTTCATATGGTTGAATCGTGTATAGGGCACCACCAAATTTAATTCTCAACATTGGCAACCAGAATGTCACACCAATGGTTTCTTCCATTGGTACATCTAATGTTATCATTCCCATGGCCATGCCAAATCCGAGACAAAACTTACAAATTGAAAGGGTAAATTCAAAATAACTTTTTATCTTATTTTGTAAGCCTTTGATGATGAGGTATAGTCAATGTTAAAATTTCAACTCTGGGGTTCTAACACACGAAACATGCATTATGGAACATGAAAAGGAGTTGAGGAGAGAAGAACCAAATGAAGTAGCAAGGAATTTTAGACTCAGAGAGGTAAACCCCACATTCATATATCTGCAAAGACTTAAGGACATTTTGTTTTGAATATTACTTTGGTTAAAATATAAAATGTCAATTATACGTGCAACTGACATTGCAGGGACAAGCAGAACGACCATTGGGCAATCAACGACTTGAAATTGGAGAAGGTTCATCCTCTAAGCGTCGAAGGGTACCTAATTTAATTTATTATTCATGTATTTACAAGTAGTACTTATGACTAGGAGTGACCATAATATAACAAAGTTTTTGTTTTAAATATGATAACCAAATTAAGTAGTTGATTATTCACAAAAATTTAATAATTCCTATCTTGAAATATTTATACATTTCTTTAATATTGTTAGAGTTTAATTTCGACGTTAGGATGGTATAAAATTTTCTACTATCAATCAATTAAAAAATATGATAAGTATGATTATATATTTATTAAAAAAGTCAACAAACTTACCCTAAAAAAAATATTATATATGTAATTGGATGATATTATTTTACTAAACTTATAGTTTGATTATATTCATTAGTATTCTCAAATTTCATCCTTTCATCTTTTGACTTTTATTGCTTCTTTTTCCTGTTATTGAGATTGTTTGTTAGATGTTGTTTTAGTTAAGGGCAGTAGATTGATTAATAAGTTAAATAGCTGAATAGTTACTAAAAAGTTGTATAGATAGAACATGTATCTTTGGGCTCATTTTAACTAATCACATTTGGTTGATTTTTTTCGTCTAATTTTCTATTCTCTTTTCGGGCTTAACCGTGTCTGTTAACAGTTGTGGTGTGAAGTATTAATGAGGATGGGATTTGAAGGTTCTTTACACGGTTTGGTTTTTCTATTTTGCAGACAAATTCATTGCCAAGGCAAGGACCAAACACAGGTCTTGCACTCCAGCTACCAAACAATGCACCTGCATGGCAAGGTCCTAACACAGGCCTTGCACTTCAGCTACCAAACAATGCACCTGAAATTCAAGGGCCGCAGAATCAGAACAACAACCCTGGAAATCAAGTGGAAATTAGGGGGTTTGTTCTCCCAAATCCTCGTCATTCATAGATTCTCTTTGTTATAATATTTTGTGATTTTAACTGTTATGTCATGTTTTTGTGTGTTTCAGCAATTCTCTCTATGATCCAATATTTGAGACTCTTGGATTAGCTGTTGACCCTCACATTAGATTGTTTGAAGCACAGAACGGTAATTACAATCAATTTCTTTTTTGAACTACCCTGAGTATCACAGTTATCGCTTTTTTTGTTGTTAATATAACATGCACAAATTCGTAGTAGTTCATTCACTTTTTATTGTAAGATATTGAAGAAAATTTACAACATTACGTACTTGCAAGCATTACATTCATTTTGAGACAAAAATCTTCAAGTTTGTTTTAAAAGAATCATGTTGTTCTTAATGCAGGTCAAGCGGAAAAAGGGTACTACATGTTCAAATGAAAAGTGTGTGGGATTCTCATGTCTACTCTGTTTGGAGTCTTTATTGTAGTTCAATCAAATTCTCTATAAAAGAACTATTTCTATGCTGATTTTTAGTTAACTTTAAGTGTGCATTTGAGACCTATTTTACTGATTTCTGTTCGGTAGAGACATAAAACTGCATAGTCTTTGTGGTGTTTAACTCATTTCAGTACTGTTACTTCCATGGATTACCTTATTATCCCATTTTTAATGGGTTTGGTTTATAAAAGTACACCATCTTTAGACCTGTAAATTTTGACTTATATTGTTTCAATTATTTATTGATAAGATATATAATTGTTAATGACTAAAGTTAAGTGTAGATAACTTCTCGGTAAGTATGTACAAGAAAATAAAATATAAAGATAAAACAATTTAAGCTTCTCCTATAAGTATTATGAAA
This sequence comes from Glycine max, assembly GCF_000004515.6. Classification (NCBI taxonomy): domain Eukaryota; kingdom Viridiplantae; phylum Streptophyta; class Magnoliopsida; order Fabales; family Fabaceae; genus Glycine; species Glycine max. The sequence goes on from NC_038250.2 coordinate 42,704,673, forward strand.
TCTCTTTCATTAGTTGGGTGGCTCCGTGATTTTTATGGTCACATGCCAAGTAATTCAGTTTTATGGTTCTTCATTATATGCATTTGGTCTTTTTTTTCTTGGGTGCACAATTTATGCGGGCTTTTAGTTTATTGCTAAAAACTTATTGAATCTATTGTTCTGGCTCACAATATATTAAAATTTTCTCTTGCTACTAAATCTAGAGCCTTGAGCATTGTACAATAAGAAATTATTAAAAAGGAAAAGATTAAAAAAAGTAAATTGATTGTGTGTATGTGTGTGTACCTGTGCACGTGTGTGGATAAATATTTTGTTTTTAATTTCTTTTCAAAAAAATAAATGAGAAACATTGTTAGCAAATGTAAAACTATTGATTATTTTCAAGTGCCTAAAATCCATTTATGAATTTGTAATGTTGTTTAGTGTTTACACATCCTAAAGCTCGACAAATTGTATCGGTCCAATTATTTTATAATCCCATTTTTCTTAAAGCGGCTGTAAATCTATAGGCTATTATAGAATTCTTTTAGCAATTGATAATTTTTTTCCATTAGTGGTGTTCTTATGCTCCCTTATTCATAATCTGGTATTGTCCTATTATCCATTAAGAAGTGTGTGTTAGAATTAATGTCTCATGTCGAAGGCATGTGATTTATCTATGGACTAATAAATAAATAATTAATAATTAAGAGTTAAATTGTAATTAGGTTAAATATGATAAGTTTCTGAAGGTAGTTACTACTTGATGGGAGTAGTGGTTATAAAAGGGGATTAATACCCACTAATGTGAAATAAGGTCCCCCTTCCTGACAGAAAAATGTTTTATCTCACCCATAACCATCAGGAACGTAGAGAGAGACAGAAAGAAATGTCTAAGGAAGTGAAATCTTATTTCTCTCATCTTCCAAGGAAATCAAAGTACACATGAGAAAAGTCGGAGAAAGGTACGCATTATATGTTTATTTATTATTTGTGAGAATCATATGTTTTAAGATCCTGTTGTTTGTTTCCTGTAATTGATAATCTAGGAAACCCCTTAAAGTTTTTATATGAGGTATCAGAACATCTGTTATCAAATTTATGATTTTTCATGATTTAATTTCTCCCAATTATGCATAAATCCTAATTATGAAATTTAGATATTTTTTCCCTTGCAAGTATGAAATCTTATATTGAAAAGGGTATGAATGCGTAAAATTATATTATTTTGATTGCGTTCAACGAAGAAAAACTTATGATGTTTGTACGTAGTGAGTACTTTGAATTGTATATATTAAATTTGGGAAAAGATTTCATATTTATTATTTTGTACTATCATGATATATTGAATGGAGAAAGAAAGCCACTCATTGAATTTTGAAATTGCTATTTGCAACCCAATTTTGCTATTTTCATTCCCAGTTGTTTTTTTTCCCAAAAATTATTATTGAATGTCATTAAAGGATTGAAAGTTTATGTCTTAGAATTAAATTAATGTGAATGCTTTGAAATTATTGGTAGCAGTATATATATATATATATATATATATATATATATATATATATATATATTATTTCTTTGAACGTGTTTGAATGCAAAACACAAATAAATGTGAATATTATTTTATGGCCTGGAATGAAATTAATAGAATGACTATGAATTATTAATAACAATAAGTATGTGCAGACCATATATATTTGGTTGGAATTAAATGTATGTTGAATTTGTTAGTCACTAAAATGACCAAATTTATAAGGTTATTTAATTCCTAGTTAATGACTATTTCAATTACTCATAGAATAATGGATGCTAAATTATATGATTATTGGTTTATAGGTAATTGAAATTCATTGTTATAAGACATTTATGGATCGCCCAAAGGTTGATTAGTTGTCCTTATAATTAATGAATAAAATTGTAGGCGATTTGTGTGTATCATTAGTTTTATTTATATACCCAAAGGAAATAGATACTACTAATTGATGCATATTTAATTGTCAAATAATGTTAAGAATTTTATTAACATCATCATGTTTGTATGTTGTGTGTTGGTGTATCACCCAAAGGATAACATCAATATACATTGACCGTTATCTGAATGAATCATATGTATGACATGTATTTTATGTCTCAAAATAGTTATGTGAATTTTATTATGTAATACATGTTCTCAATTCACTGAATTCTTATGTATCATCTGTGCCAATTTTAATGGAATTAACTTCTCTGACTAAAATGAGCAAGTCAAATTTCACCTTGGTGTTTTGGATCTTGATCTTGCTATGTTGGAAGAGAAGTTTGTTACTATTATTGATGCTAGAAGAAATGAAGAGAAAACCCATTATAAAGCTTGGGAAAGATCTAACAGACTCAGCCTAATGTTCATGAGAATGACTGTTGCAAACAATATTAAAACAACTCTCCCTAATATCGATAATGCTAAAGAGTTTATGGGATTAGTGGAAGAGCGCTCTCAAACAGTTGATAAGTCTATTGCTGGGACATTAATCAGTACATTGGCCACCATGAAGTTTGATGGTTCACGTACTATGTATGAACATGTCATTGAGATGACAAACATTGCAACAAGATTAAAGACCTTGTGAATAACTGTGAATGAGAACTTTCTTGTTTCAGTTTATTTTGAACTCATTATCGTCTAAGTATGACCCATTCCAAATGAGCTATAATACCATGAAAGATAAATGAAATGTGCACGAATTGCATAGTTTGTTAGTTTAGGAAGAAATGAGGCTTAAGAATCAAGGAAGTCACTCAGTCCATTATGTAAGCCACCAAGGGAATCAAGAAGCTGGAAAGAAATTTATGAAGAAGCATGATAAAGGCAAAGGGTCATTAAAGATCAATGACAACTCTTTGCAAATCAATAAGCACTACTAAAAAATCGTGATTTAGCGACCGAATAATTTTGTCGCTAAATCATTAAATTTGGTCGCTATTAGTGCTAGTAACCGAAATAGCGACCGAAGTACTCATGTTGCAAAAACCCAAGTCACTAAGTCCATTGTAATCGAATTTATTTTCGGCTGCTATATAGCAACTAAAATAGTCGCACTAAAATAATAATTTCGGTCGGTGCGTATTTGGTTTCTATTTTGCTTGGGACAAGTTCTGCAATCGAACTTGTCCGTCACAAATTTGGTCACTACTATGTAATTAAATTTTAAATTTAAAATAAAATTGAAAAATATTTGGTCGTTATTTCAGTCGCTATCATATAATTAAACTTAAATATAAAATAAATTCAGAAGATGTTCGGTAGCTATTTCGGTCACTATTGAATAATCAATTTTAATATATAATTTAAAAAATACCTTCGGTTGCGAATTTGGTAGCTAGTATATAATTTATTTCAAAATTTAATATATTTCAGTTGCTAATTCGGTCGCTATTTAATGTTAATTTTTTTAATGCAAAATTATGTTGTATGTTTTGTTTTTCTAGTTACATTTTGACCTGGTTAATAATTATCAACTGTAAACATAAATTTTAATTGAATTGTATAATCAAAATTATAAATAAAAGTGGACATTATAAATAAAAGTCCAAATTCAAAGTTTTCAAAGTTTAATCAAATGCAACGTAAAAGTTAATAAAGTTCAAATTCATAACTAACATATATAGCCTAATCAAAGTAAAGTAAACAATAACCAAGAGTCAATGATCATTCCCAATGTCATGAGGACGATCAACCTGAGCATCATTAACATGGTGCTCTATTTCATCTGCTATGGTATGTGATAGACTTGGAGCTGGTATGATAGATTGAATATGCAAGTGTTGTAGTATACGCTGCATTTGCTCATTTTGTTGACGAATTTGCTCATTTTGTTGTTGCATCTGTTGTCGCATCTCCTGACTTTGGTGGTCATGATTCTCTATCATCTGCAACATCTTTTCCTCAAGTGTCTTCTCCTTATTTGCCTTTGCCAAAAGCTCAACATTCAATTTATTAATTGTCTCACGCATTTCCTCTATTTGGTCTTCCACAGGAGCAATAGAAGTAGATAGAGATGATTTTGAGCAATTAAACCTTTTGCTCAAAGTACCTAGGTCGTACACGTTCCCCTTGTAATTTGGACCTCCAACAACATTCAAATATATTTCATTATCATTAATAGAAGTAGTAGTGTTAGGGGAATCCTGTGTAGATGTGTCTTTCTTTGTCGAACATTGTAAGATTTCATCTCGACGATGTTGATATTTCTCCTTCAATATAAAGTGAGGTATGAAGATAAATTGTTAAAAGTGTAGACATATAAGGATTAATATTGAAGAAAATCATCACTAATACAGGAAAAAAATTTACTTTAATCTACTATAGTAGGCTTCAAAGTTTATACTAGCCAATCACAAACATTTAACACTAACTAAAGAAAAGCAAATCAAGATGTGTAAATAGGTTCAAGAGATATTCATCAAAGGTAAGAGTTCATTTATAATATCAGCCACTATATATCAAATAAAGTAATAGGATTAGAAGAAACAACTTACAACTAATTCATGGGACTTGTCATTGACCCATTCTCCCGACTTCAATTTCTTAGTTTTCTCCATCACCTCCCAAGCAGTTGGTGGTCTTTGAAACTCCTTTGACTACATAAATTTAAGAAGTTAAAATTGTAAAACATTTAATTAATTACATTGAATTGAAAATCAATGAGTTATACATACATACATACATATATATATAAAGTGAAATTACCAGCTTTTCAAAGTGAGTTGCAGTAGATATGGAACCACCACAGTATGTTGAGGCTCCTCTATCAACAGATCAATTCGCCTTGGCAGTGGAGCTCTTGTTTAGGAAATCTGTAGAACCCCAATGTTTGTCCAAGGTTGCTCGAACATTAGTTGTTATCCATTTTCCTTTATCTTGACCATTTCTGATATTGTTCATTGCACTTTTTAAAATACGTGAACCTTTTGTCTAAAAAACAGCTCTAATGGCTCGCTCTTCTTGTAGGTGCCACCTATATTCTTTTTGCATAAAATATGAAACAAGAACTAAATAAGAAATCATACAAGAAACAATAAATTTTAAATTGCACCATAATTCAAGTTACCTTAAACTCTCCAAACAACCTATCGCGAAGGTCAACTAACACCTTCAACTAACTTGGAGTGGTTCATCAAATTTTCTCCACCTCCATCAACATCCGCAAGAGATTCATTAATGACATTAGGGTTAAGTTCCAACACTTCTTGAAGCCCTACAAGCTCATCATCTTGGTATGGAGCCTCTTGCTCAATTTCACTTACTATATTGTTAGTGATTCTGCTGCGAGTTTTTGTCTTCATTATGGCTAACCATCCTCGATGTCCCTCGGGATATGTTGTGTAATAAACTTGTTCTGCTTGTTGTGCAAATATGAATGGGCCATATGCTTTAGTATATCTTTTTTATTGTCTTACTTCAACAATGTCATACTTTTTATCTACTTGTGTCGCTATATAAGGAGTATTATCAAACCAATCACACTTGAATAGAACTAACTTCATCAATGGGATGCCAGTATACTCCAATTGAATAATATCAGACAACATTCCATAAAAATCAGATTCTAGTTGGCCATCAGTTCCCCGTATGAGAACACCATAATTAGAAGAATTCATGCCTTCATTCCAACTAACTGTTTGAAATTTGTATCCATTTATAATGTAGATAGGCCATGATTCAACTTTTCTCTTAGGTCCCCATGCCAAATTAACCAATATTGAATCTTGAATATTATTTTCTGGATTTAGAACCTAAAAAATTTAACAATTAACACCATATATAACACCATATCATTATGGAAGAAATGTTATTTCAATAATATATAAGGTGTTAACCTACATATTGCTTGAACCATGTAGGAAAGTTGGATGAAATGTCTTGGTTAAGTTGAGCATCCGAAGTAGTGGGATTCAACTCTCTCAAAAAATTCTCATAAATACTGGAAAAGAGAAAACAAATTACTCAACGTAAAAAACATAACATCATTAAAATATTAATTAGAGTTATAAAAGTATTAAAATCATCTTACGCAAAATATGGATCAACCTCTAGACAATTTTGAAGAACGTACAAATGAGCAACATGAACATCAACTTGGTCCAAAAAATATGTTTTGGATTTACCACTTGTTCTTCCTAGGTAATTGAAAATTGATATCGAAGGAGAAGATGAAGAACCTTTATTTGTATCAACATTTCGAGGCATCCTAGTCCTTCTTGTTGCAATTTGATCAGGATAGTAAAACAAGACAAAGGTAGATGTCTCCTCCACTAAGTACGCTTCACAAATCGATCCCTCAACTCTAGCTTTATTCTTGACTTTATTTTTTAGGGAGTGTAAAAACCTAAAATTAATATGAATAAGTATTTTTTAAAAATGACTATATGTATATAATACAATGGTGTATAAATGATTACTCATTTTATACCTCTCGAAAGGATACATCCAACGATATTGAACTGGACCACCAAGTCTTGCCTCATAAGGTAAATGAACTGGAAGATGCTCCATTGAATCAAAGAAGCTTGGTGGGAATATTTGTTCTATCTTACACAACAACACAGGTATGTTATTTTCCATAATTCTTAGTTTTTCAACATTTAAAGTTGTCAAAGTTAGTTCTCTGAAAAATTGGCTAAGTTCAACAAGTGGCTTCCAAATAGGTTTTGGTAATGAGTCAAATGCAATTGGAAGCAACCGTTGCATGAAAACATGACAATCATGACTTTTCATTCCATGAATTTTTCCCTTGTTAAGATCCACACACCGACCTAAATTGGAGGCATAGCCATCTGGTAACTTTAGTTCTTTGACCCATTTAAGAACGGCGAGTCTCTCGGATTTGGTCATTGCATAAGCTGCCTTTGCTTTAAAGAACTTGCCACGACCAACATCTACCAACTCAAGCTCCTTCCAATTACGTATTTATGCTAAATCCATTCGAGCATTGTGTGTATCCTTACTTGTGCCATTGATGTCCATCACAATGTTAAATACATTCATAAACACATTTCTCTTTGTGTGCATGACATCAATGTTATGATGCAGAAGCTGGGTTTTCCAATATGGTAACAACCAAAATATACTTTGTTTCTTCCAATTATGTTCAACACTATAACCAGGAAAATCTTTTTCTTCTTGAGACTCAAGGCAGAGCAGTAAATGTGCAACTCTATTCCAAACATCAAGACTAGACAAACGTGGAGGAGGGGGTGAGGTCTCAACGCGACCCTTCTTGAATGACTTTTTATTCCTCCTATATGCATGATTAAGCGGAAGAAATTGGCAATGAAAATCAAAATAATAGACCTTGTGAAAATTTAAAGTTGTGAATGCCTTTGATCGTTCCATACATATGGGACAACCAAGTATGCCAGCAATTGTCCAACCTGACAACATCCCATAAGCCGGGAAGTCATTGATTGTCCACATAAAAGCAGCCTTCATCAAAAAATTATGCTTCAGTGACACATCAAAAGTTGGTATGCCATCATTCCATAAGGTGCATAAGTCATCTATGAGTGGTTGCAAGTACACATCAATCTTGTGCCTTGGATCTGATGGACCTGGAATTAAGACAATTAAAAACATAAATTCTCTCTTCATGCACATGCCAGGAGGAAGATTATATGGAATTAAGATAATCGACCAACAAGAGTAAGTCTTCCCAAATTGACCAAAAGGACTAAATCCATCTGAACATAATCCCAATCTGCCATTCCTAGGGTCTTGACTAAATTATGGATGCATTCTATCAAAATGCTTCCACGCTTCACCATCAGATGGATGACACATGACATTCAGGTCCCTCTGATTTTCACTATGCCATCTCATGTGAGATGTAGTGACCATTAAAGAGTACAATCTTTTTAGTCTTAGAATGAGTGGAAAGTACCACATTTTTTAACAGGAAACTTCTTTTCAATCCCTCTCCTATTAACCGTCATGTACCGATCACTTTTACAAAAAAAGAAATTAGTTATACTCTTATCTGAATTTTCTTTGTAATACAACATGCATCTGTTCGGGCAACAATCAATTTTCAAACAACCGAGATCCAATTTCTGCATTGACCTCTTAGCTTGATAAAAATTACTAACCATAGTATTGTTTTTTGGCATGGTGTCGCCCATAAGTTGAACCATACGATTAAAACACCCTTCTGACATATTATAATCAGATTTCAAGCTAAGACAGGCCAAAGAAGCTGACAATTCTGAATGATGCTTGCATCCTTCTCACAATGGTGCTTGAGCAATTGCAAGCATATCAAAGAATTTTTGAGCTTCAGGATTAGGATTTTCCTCCATGCATTCTGTCTTAATTACACCCTGTTGTTCTATGTATTGGCCAATTGATGGTCTAGCATGATCCATGATCATTTGCTCGTAAGGATTCAATTCTTTCCTTTGCCTACCACTTTCATAGTATGAACCTTGCAACACTATGGGAGAAAATTGTGGTAACTCTTCACCCTGATTTGTCCACCAATAATAATTTGGCATGAACCCTTCCTCATAAAGATCCCTCATCACATCATCCACAAACTTGAAAACTTTACATTTGCATTTCTTGTAGGGACACCTTGTTTGTTCTCCTTGCATTTGAAACATGTCCTAACTAGTAACAAATTGTACAAATTCAAACACTCCTTCTCTAAACTCATTTGTCCAATGTTTATTACCATCCAACCTCTGATACATCCACCTTTGATTCTCAGGAATCTCCATTGATACAAACTACCAACAACAAATCTCCATTAAGAAACGTCAAGAAGTAAGAAAATATAATCATCAAATGAAATGATTCGATAGTATTCAATGGAGTGTGTTCATGCAAACACACAAGAGACATACTATTATAGTGTTTGCATGGAAGTTGAAACAATCAAGTTAATGTTTATTTACTATGATTGATTTGAAACTTTAGATAAAGTAAGGTTGATGATGGAACATGGATATTGTGTATTACAAGTACCTCAATGTAGGTATAATTAGACTTGCATGGATCACTAAAGGTAGTTGGCTTTAGCAAGAATGTTTGTTTTATTGGTATGATTAGGCGAAATATGTGAGTTGCTCTAGCATGTGGCTTTGCAAGCCTTTAGAAAGGCCTGTTGAATGTACATTTACAAAAGTTTAAGATTGTGTGTAAGGCATAATTGTGGCATGGAACCGAGCAAATGCAAAAAATTATTCAAATTAATGTTATGATTTCTATGAAACACTATAATTAACACAATGAAGAAAAAACTCCTGCACAAAATTAATAAAATACATTATATTTATTTTTAATAATTAATAGGGAAAAATAGTGCAAACTTACACATGCAATGCTCTTTTTTCTAATATCATTCATGTTTCTTAATCAATCTATGTCCCGTGATCTAAGGGCTAGCTTGGATAAGTCTTTTTTATTTTAAAAAAATAAAATTGTGTCTATTATGTGGAATTAATGAATTATAGTAGTACTATAATAGTGGAGAAAAATAAAAGAATAGTCTTCCTTTTGAATAATGATAAACAAGGAGTTTTTTTTTTCTTCTTCCTCCCACTTTTTTATGTTGACATATTTTCTGTATAGGGGGCTTTTAAAGCGTTCAAATGATCTAATAGGACGTCCTATTTGCACATGACTGTGGAGATTGAGGATGTGAATATTCAATGAACTTTTATGTAAAAAGATAAAAAGAAGTCAACATGTAAGATGAAATATGTTGTTACAAAAATAAATTAAATATATAATTACTGAGTTATATATATAATTTCATGTTACAATTGTGTCAAATTGCAAATTGTTCGTGTTGGATCAAGTGGCCTCGGAATAATTAAGAAGGGGGGGTTGAATTAATTATTAATGTGTCTTGACTAATTAAAAAATTATCCTTCTTAATATTACTAGATTCAATTAGGCTTTACTACTAAGTTATGAGGAAGTAAAGAACAAAAACAATAACTTAGACAAAAGTAAAGCGGAAATAAAAGAACACAACAGAAAAGTAAAGAGTGTAGGGAAGAAGAAGACAAACACAAGATTTATAATGGTTTAGCCACAACTCATGCCTACATCCAGTCCCCAAGCAACCACCGGTTCTTGAGATTTCCAATAACCTTGTAAAATCCTTTACAATCAAAGATCCACAAGGGATGTACCCTCTCTTGTTCTCTTTGAACAACCAAGTGGATGTACGCTCCACTTGAACTGATCCATAAGAGATGTACCCTTTCTTGTTCTCAGTATCACAACCCAAGTAGATGTACGCTCCAATGTGTTAAGACAAAGAATTCTTAGGCAGTTAGTCCCTTGAATCTTTGTAAGGGGAAACAAAAGATATCTCAGAAGGTTTGTCCTTTGAAATCTTTTGTTTAAGGGAAAGGGAAGAATCAAAAGAATTCTCAGGCAGTTAGTCCTTTGAATCTTTTGGCAAAAGGGAGAAGGGATGAAAAGATAGCACACTTTTGTTTTCTGCAGAATTTCCACTAGCAGAAAAATAAAGTTTTGAAACAAAGTTTAGAAAGCTTTTTGGCAAAGAAAAAGCAATGGGCAATGGTTAGAGAAAGATTGTGAAAAAGAATTGTTTGGAAGAATATCATATATATTTTGAATGTGTGCCAAAGTCATGCTTTTATAGACTCTTCATGTCTGGTCAAAGAAACCATTGGAAGAGTTGTGACTTTAGAGAAAATCATGTTAAGAGTTATAACTCTTAACTTTTTCTTCAAAACTATTCACTGGTAATCGATTACCACAAAGGTGTAATCGATTACACAATTCATTTTATGAAAAGTTGTGACTCTTCACAATTGGATTTGAACTCCAACGTTCAGATTCACTTGTAATCGATTATTAATATAGTGTAATCGATTACACTATTTGAAAATCATTTTGGAACGTTGTAAACCATTTGAAAACATTTTGAAAACCAAACTGGTCACTAGTAATCGGTTACTACCAACTGGTAATCGATTACCAGAGAGTAATCACTCTAGTAACTTGGAAAATTTGAGAAAATTCTTTTGTAAAACAAAACTGTGCTATTTGGTTTTTGAAAAAAATCTTTTAATACTTATCCTATATGAAGTATTGACTTGTTACTTCTTGATTTCTTCTCTTGAATCTTGAATCTTGGATTGGATTCTTGATGCTTGATCTTGAAGTCTTGAATCAATTACTTGGGCTTTTGGCATCATCAAAATTGCTTGGTTCATCATCATGAATCTCACTTCTACAGTTTGTGGTTTACTCTCTTTATTATGTACCCAAAGAAAAGTATTTTTAAATCAAATTTTATGAATTAAATCAAACTATTGTTCAGAGCTTAGTTCAAATAAAGTAATTACTTGCATTTAATTGTGAGCATAAAAAAATATAAAATAGAAAAGAATGATTAATTTTAAATTATCTAATGAATTATTTTTAACTTAAATTTAAATATATTTAATTAAGTAATTTATTGTATCAATATTATAACATACACTGCAACAATTTAAACATGAACAAAAAAGACAAACCAAGAGAGGGGTCCAATGAGATGTGTCGGCCACTATAGCTAGTTCCTCTATTGTGCTATTTCCTCGACTGTTTGCAATCCCTTGTACACATCAAACCATCCTACACTAAAATTGTTCAAAGTTCAAAAAAACAACACCTAATTAATTACCACTACTATGTAAGAGCCCCAAATATATACTGAGAAATCCTACGCCTCAGATATTATTATTAATTATTCTACTTATTTTCATTCACTCACTGGAATAAATAAAAGTAAAAGCATATTCTCTATTTACAACTTTTATTTTTTTTTCTTACAGCTATTATTACTACGAGGCCCATTTTGGTGTAATCAATTTGAACATGACCCAAACTCAATTAACTTTCTGAAAGGTAATCAATAAAGGGGCTGCAAGGATAAAACACATCCCCACCATGCTTGTCTTGTCGACATGCTCAACCATACTTCTATTTTGGTGTGGGGTTATGAAAGCTTTAGAAATTTATGGTTGCCATATTTATGGAGATGTGTGTGGTGTGTGTCTCTAGCTTATCGACTTTATTATTGTTAGTTGCTATAGTCTTCTTTATATAATGAAAACTAAATTATTAATAAAGATATTATAGATCAATATTAATAATATGATGTGCTGATAACACACACACATTACTAGTTGTTTAGTTTTCATTAAATAAAAATTATACCAATAAATGTAAGACCCGGCTACTAACCTTTAAATTTTCACTAGTAATGACTAAATTAAAAAAACAAACCTTTAACATTTGCAGTGAACTTCCGGTAAAATTCCAAAGATCAAAAGCACAATAAATTGTATCTTGTTTCCTCTGTAAACAAAAATCTTTATATAAACTAATTAAGCAAAAATCAGATTACAAAACTTGTCACTCAAAAAATTTACAAAGTGAATCATGTGCATAACATAAGAGTCAGTCACCGAATGAATTTTGTGTATCTCATATGGAATGGACCAAATAGCAGGTTTTTGTTTTTTTTTTTCTACATTATACTGTGACTAAAGTCGTTATAAGGGAATTGATTACATGATTTGATATTTTTTACTCTGGGATTTGGAATAAGATGAAGTTGAAAGGGTGACAAGAAGGTGAAGTCATGGGTGGAGTGTGAGATTTCCAATTGAATAGAATTTATAAGAATGATGATGTTTTCTTTTATGTAGCCTAAGAGATACGTGGATTGCATCTTAAATTTATATTTATTTTTAAAAAAACAATTTAGATTTAACATCTAATCTATTTAATTGGATATAGATTTGGTTATATCTGATATACATCCATTTAAATATTATAAGGATTTTAAAAAAATATGAATATAAATTTAAAAATTCACAATGAATATTCATAAATACTAACTCTTACTCCTACGCCAGTGCATATATTGAACCAAGACTCGTTTCAATTCTACTGAGATCAAAAAATGAAATAGCAAATCCAAAGAAACACACTTTATGCAATTTCAATCACTTATCCCTACTACAAAGAACTCAAAACACACAACCAACAAAAAAGAAATTGAAGTTCAACAAACCTAGGTTTGGCAACGCAAAATTCAGAGCAAAGAAATTCCATCAGAAAAAAAAAACATATTTGAACATAAAGCAACAATATTCCTTCCAAATTCCTCATCTATACAAGTTAGTTAGCATAATTTGTTCTAATTATAACCAAATCGGAGCAAAAGTGTTGGAAAAAGCAGGGAACTCAAAACCCAAAATCCCACGGCATAATGAGATACACACAATTCATACAGAATGATTTGTGCCAGCAGCCAAATCCAACGTTAGAGCATCGTTATAGATAGTAAAATGTGCCATCAATATAATACATACAATTAAGTTTTTTGTAACTCTCATCAGTTATGAAAGGTAATCCAACTAAATAAAATATCCTTTTTTTTCTTCATAGTAAAATATATTTATATAAAAATAAAATGTATTTATATAAATAAAATGTTATTAGACAGTAGTTAAAGATAATATACATTTTTATTAGTTACTGTGATGATAAATGTACTCTTAAAATAAAATTGATCATAATAAGTACGGGTAGCAATAACTTGTTGAAAAAAAAAACTTAGATTTGCAACTTGCATTTTTGGGAAACTAGTACCTCTTTCGTTAGCTCTACTGCATTTTTGGGAAACCAGAAACTAGTACCTATTGTGCTGGTTTTGCAACTTGCAGCGAACTCCAAAATACAATAAACTATAATATAATATATAAAAGCTTAGATTTGTGCAAGAACCCCAAAATAGAATAAGCAAAAAAAGATGAAATAACTTACTGTGTAAGAGCCCCAAAATAGAAGAGAGGAAGGTATAGCATGCACTGTGCAATGAAATGTTGATGGAATTTAAAAGGTGAAACCCTTGGAAACTGTTGACTTACATGTTAAATTTTTAACATTGATTACACTAGAAATTTGACCAATATTTTCTTAAAGAATAAGAAGTTTAAAAAATGCTTGAAAGGACTAGAACCATGGTCCTTGGAGTGAATGACACATTCTTTAATCATTACAACCATGTGGCCATTTGAATATTTGATGCAAAATATAGTATTAATATAAGTTTTATGTCAAAATAGTTCAAAATTCAAAGTTTATTTTTTTAATTTATTATATTATTATAATCTTATATATTATCTTTAAAATATAATATATAAGATAAAATTTTATTTTTCACATAAAATAGAATGTATATACTTATATAAGCTTTATTATATATTATATTTTAAATGATAATATATAAGACTAAAAATATAATAATTTTAAAAAATAAACTTTGAATTTTGAACTATTTTCTCCTAAAACTTATATTAATACTATATTTTATACCAAATATTCAAATGAGTAGTTCGGTGTAGTGTAAAAACTTATATTAATACTATATTTTGTATCAAAGATTCAAATGAGTCGTTGGGTGTAGTGTAAATAAGTGTGTTTCGTCCTTCAAAGACTATAGTTCTAGTCCTTCTTCAAACTTTTTAAAGTTCTTATTTGTTAAGAACGTGTTGGTCAACTTTCTAGCATTTTAAAATTCTTAATTTCACAAAATTTGATTATGACATATTTTCACAATATAAAGGGTATATATTAATTATAATTTTTAAATAATTTTATAAAATAAAAAATTGTTTTGTATAAAACACAAATAAAAATACTAATGATAACCATGATTAATTTATCTTAATCAAATAATGTAAATATTGTTCTTTTAATTTTATTGTTAATCATCAAAGTATAACTAAAAATAATATATAATTATTATGATTTACAAAATAATGAAAATATTGATTTGTTAATTTAAAAATATTACTAATATATTAATTTCAATAATTTTCAAGTATAAAAGTATTTAAAAATATTACATATTATTATGATTTATGATAAATTAAAAATTTGACATCTTAATTTTTCTAGAAAAATAAATAAACTCGGTCGCAAATTCGGTGGCTAACTTCAAAATAATTTTGTATAATAGTGACCGACAAATACTCGGTCGCTATCAGCATAACATAGTGACCGAAACATATTCAGGGGCTAACCGCAAGTCCTAATCGGTTGCTAATTTCGTCGCTAAAGCGCCTTTGAATTTATGTCTACATAACGACCGAAGCAGTGACCGAGGTACTCAGTGACGTTTCTATTCGGTCGCCAATACGGTCGCTAGCGCAACTTAGCTACTAACTATAATTTCGACCGCAAATTCTGTCGCAATTAGCAATGAAATTACTCGAGTCGCTATTTCGGTCACTGACAGCGACTGAGTAGTTTCGGTCGCAAATTTCAGTCGCTAAACTATATTTTTTTAGTAGTGAAGAAGGTATCAAAGGGCAAAATTTGTCAATTTTGTAGGAAATCAGGACATTTTCAGAAGGATTGCCTAAAGTGTAAGTCTTGGTTCGAAAAGAAAGATGAGCTTAATGCTCATGTATGTTTTGAATCAAACTTAACTGAAGTTCCTCATAATACATGATGGATTAATTCTGGATTTATGACTCATGTTTCTAATACGATGCATGGATTCTTTACAATCCAAACCATAAGCCCAAATGAGAAGTTCATCTTCATGGGGAATAGAGTGAAAGCTCCGGTGGAAGCAATCGAAACCTATTGTTTAAAACTCGACACTGGACATCGTTTAGATTTAATGGAAACTCTTTGTGTACCTAGTTTATCTAGGAATTTAGTTTCATTATCTAAACTTGATGTTACTAGATACTCTTTTAATTTTGGTAATGAATGTTTCAGTTTATTTAAGCATAATCATCTCATTGGTACTGGTGTTCTTTGTGATGGTTTATATAAATTGAAATTAGATGGCTTGTATGCTGAAACTATTTTAACTCTACATCATAATGTTGACACTAAACGTAATTTAGTGAATGAACGATCTGTTTTCTTATGGCATAAACATTTAGGTCATATTTCTAGAGAAAGGATGAAAAGATTAATAAAGAATGAAATTCTTCCTAATCTAGATTTTATGGATCTAAATATTTGTATGAATTGTATTAAGAGAAAACAAACAAAACATACAAAGAAATGAGCTACAAGAAGCACTCAGCTTCTTGAAGCTGTGCATACTGATATTTGTGAACCTTTTGATGTTAGTTCTTTTGGAAGGGAAAGATACTTTATCATCTTTATTGATGATTATTAACGTTACGATTATGTCTACTTACTGCATGAGAAATCTCAGGCAGTGAATGCCTTAGAAATTTACTTGAATGAAGTAGAAAGATAATTAGACAGAAAGGTGAAAATTATTAGATCTGATAGAGATGGTGAGTATTACGAAACATATGATGAAACTGGGCAACACACAGGTCCATTTGCTAAGCTTCTTCAGAAACGTGACATTTGTGCGCAATACACAATGCTTGGTACACCACAACAAAATGGTGTATCAAAAAGGCGTAATAGAACTTTAATGGATATGAATAGGAGTATGTCAATCAATTCAACTTTACATGTATCTTTGTGGATGTATGCCTTGAAAAACTACCATGTATTTGTTGAACAGGGTTCCTAGTAAGGCAATTCCAAAGACACCTTTTGAATTGTGGATGAATAGGACACCTAGTATAAGGCACTAACATGTTTGGGATTGCCAAGCGGAAATAAGGATTTATAATCCGCAAGAAAGAAAATTGGATGCAAGAACAATCAGTGAATATTTCATTGGTTATCCAGAAAAGTCAAAGGGGTATATGTTTTATTGTCCTAATCATAGTATGAGAATTGTCGAAACTGGAAATGTAAGGTTCATTGAAAATGATGAAATAAGTGGGAGTACAGTTCCACGAGAAGTGGAAATTAAAGAAGTTAGAGTACAAGTCCTTTTAGCTTATGCCTCTAGCAGTAACGTGATTGCTCCTTTAGTTATTGTTACAAACAATAATGAAGAAGCACAACACAATAATGAGCCCATAATACATAATGAACCTATTGTGGAAGAACCGTATGAAGTAGCATTAATGAGGCCTCAAAGAGAAAGGAGACTAGCTATTTCGATTGACTATGTGGCATACCTACATGAAACAAAAACAAACTTAAGCATTAATAATAATTATCCAATTTCATTTTCACAAGCTATAAGTTGTGATAATTCTGAGAAGTGGTTAAATGACATGAAAGAAGAGATAAATTCCATGGAACATAATGATGTTGGGGACCTTGTACAATTACCAAAGGGTTGTAAGAGAGTTGGTTGTAAGTGGGTCTTCAAGACTAAACATGACTCTCATGGCAACCTTGAATGTTACAAGGCTAGACTTGTTGCTAAGGGATTTACTCAGAAAGATGACATTGATTATAAACGAAAGGATTCTTTCAGGATTATCATGACATTAGTGGCCCATTATGACTTAGGGCTACATCAGATGGATGTGAAAACTGTCTTTCTTAATAAAGATTTAGAAGAGAATGTTTATATGGACCAACCAATGGGGTTTTCAGTTGAAGGAAAGGAACACATGGTGTGAAAACTAAAGAAATCAATATACAGTCTTAAAGCAAGCTTCCCACCAATGGTATTTGAGGTTTAGTGATACCATTGTTTCCTTTAGATTTAAGGAAAATACTATTAATCAGTGTATGTATCTGAAGGTCAGTGGGAGTAAGGTTATGTTTCCAATTATGTATGTTGATGATATCTTGCTTGCAACTAACGATCTTGGTCTTCTTCATAAGACTAAGAAATTTCTCTCTAGAAACTTTAAAGTGAAAGATATGGGTGAGGTAAGCTATGTGGTAGGGATAGAAATATTTCGTAATAGATCACAAGGATTGTTAGGCTTACCTTAAAAATCATATATCAATAAAGTACTAGAGAAATTCAAAATGGAGAGGTGTTTAACATCAGCTGTTCTAATTTAGAAAGGAGACAAATTTAGCCCCGCACAATGTCCTAGAAATGATATGGAATGAAAACAAATGGAAGCAATTTTGTATGCATCAGTTGTTGTTGCATCTGAAAGCTGAATTTGTAGTATGTTTTGAGGTTACAATTCAGTCTAATTGGTTGCAAAACTTTATTTCAGGGCTTGGAATTGTCGACAGTATTGCTAGGCCACTGAAAATGTATTGTGATAACTCTGCAGTAGTATTTTGTAAGAACGACAAGTACTTTAAGGGTGCTAAGCATGTGGAATTGAAGTACTTTGTTGTGAAGGAAGAAGTTCAAAAACAAAGAGTGTCAATAGAACATATTAGCACAAACCTTATGATAGTTGGCCTTTTGAACAAGGGATTACCGCCTAAGACATTATAGAACATGTTGAAAGTATGTGCATTATTGTTATTGATGATCATTAAGTGTAATTTATCTTATGCATTTTAGTGACACTCTAAGCTCAATTATGATATGTTTCTAATTACATGTTCTTTATGTTTGCATGCATATTTGTGTTAGAGTAATGTTAACAGGTTTTGTCTTGAATGAAGACATTATGTTGAACCAATTATGTACTCCTAACTAATGGTCTTATTAAGGAGAAGACTAATTTGTAGTACATGGAAAAGACTATGTCGATTAGATGATATACAACCGCCATGACTTGAATTGATTCATATTCTTAATCATGAAATTATGATGTACCCAATGTATAAAACAATTTAGTCATTTTTAATCCAAAGACCTACTTCTGATGAGGACTGCTCATCAAAAGGTTTCAGACTAACCCTCGTCGCGGTTCGCCGTCCAAACATTGTTCTTTTGTGTTCAGGACTCAAGTTTTGATTAATATTTCTCATGAGATTCCCCTCAATTCTCGAATTGCTCAGGACTCAAGTTCATTTTCACCTTCTGCTTCTTCACTTAGCTATTTCAATAGTAATTTAAAAAAATGGGATTTTGTGTTTTATCTTATACTACAACATGTTTAATTTTGAAATTTATATTTGATCGTCGTTTTAGTTTTAGTTTTCTTCAAATTCTAATGTTGCATTTTGCTTTATTCACAGGATGGTGAAGCATTTGGTGAATGAGATGACTATCTTTGTTTAGGATCTCATAAACATTGTTAATTTATGGTGTTATTCGAGTTGGATCATGTTAATCAGTTTGCAGAATGGAAGGGTCTGATGTCGGTTAAAAGGTATAGAGTAGAATCTCTGCTAAGCTACGAGGTTGGAAAATTACCTTTGTGATTGTTATTTGTGTGCATTATACATTTGATGTTAAATTGTGTATTTTGCCTCCTGAGGTTAGCTAGGATAGCTATGAGGCATGTGCATGAGTCACACTCAAGCAAGTATGTGTGGGTGAAGAAGGGTGAGTTGATGTTCTTCATATGTTTTAATATGAATGGATTATCTATGCTATATGTATCTCTTGTATGGATTTGGGGCAGAAGTTTCAACGTCGGTTTATATGTATCTCTTGTATGGATTTGGGGCGGAAGTTTCAACGTCGGTTTTGTAACCGCTGGAGGTCCATTTAGTGGCAATTAAAACCGCCAATAAGTTAAAAAAAACTGCTGCTAAACTTCGATTTTGGTATAGTTTAAACTACTAGAAACTTGCATATGTAGTGCCATCAATTATGAATGTTGGACACAACTTCTATTGTGAATGGTCATCCTTAACTCCAAAATAGTGAAATATGGTTTAAAAAATTCCTAAATTACTTCAAGGTGTGAATTATTTTTCTTTTTAAAAAAACGTGACTAAAAGGTTAGTGTGTAGGCCCTTTAGTAGGTGGGTAAGTCAGTTTAAACCACTAGTTAAATAGACCGGGTTTAAAAATCCAAAAACATAAATGAATCAAACAATTGCTTTAGGCTCCTACATGCTACGGATTAAATGGGCAACCCATGGACTTTAATCCATATACCCATTTTTACCCTTAAATTGTGAAGACTTTTCAACAAGTTTAAGTTTAAATTTGCTTGTAGCATGTAATTTCGATGTATCAAATATTCTTACAGGAGAATATGATTTTTTTTAAGTTGCATAACCCCGGATCAAATTTGATCTTGTCCCAACTCTATAATTTTAAATGCATCTCATGTGCATCCCATATTAAATTTTAAAGATGATAAATTAAAACTATTAGTAGACAAAAAAACTGATATAAAATGATTATCTAACCTTTTACGTGGTGTTTACACATAAAGTACAACTTTAATAAAATATGATTGGACAATAGCAAATTATAAGAAAATAAGCGTAAGTGGTATTTTCATTTACTATTCTTATTTTCAATGAAAATAGAAAATAATAGTGAAAGCATGTTTAGTTTTATTGGATAACATTTTTTAAAAAACATTTTGAGAGACAAACTTAAAATTGAAATTAAAAAATTGTGTTTTCAACATTTTCTTTAAGAAGTAGGTTAGGATAGGATGAACCACCTCATAGATGTTGCATAGTTAATTACTAAATATGATCTATTATAATAAGTCATTTTAACTTGTTAGATTTATTTTTTATACTTATTGTGAAGTCCCTCATTTTATTTTCTTAACTATAGGTCTTTT
The DNA here is from genome assembly GCF_000004515.6 of Glycine max. Classification (NCBI taxonomy): domain Eukaryota; kingdom Viridiplantae; phylum Streptophyta; class Magnoliopsida; order Fabales; family Fabaceae; genus Glycine; species Glycine max. The sequence continues at coordinate 42,725,187 of NC_038250.2, forward strand.
TTATTACCTCAACTAACGCCCCTAAAATTATCACTTAAACCACACTCCCTTCAACGTCACATATAAGCAAAATAACTTTTGTGCTAATTAAAAAAATTGATTGACATCATTTAATTATATTAATCACATTTAAAAACATTTCCTTATGAAGTGTCATTATTTAATTTTTGAATGATATCATTCAATAAGGTGAAAGTGCTCTAATTAGCACCCATCTTTTCTATGACAATACTTGTAATTTAAATATACTTGTAAACATTTTTTACTCTCATTTAATGATTATTATATACAGTCTAGTTAGTAAGGTTATTGATTTTTATATATGATAACAATTTTAAAAACTATATTTATGATGATTTTTCAATAATACATAAAAATAAAATATAATTTTTATTTAAAAATTTGATAACTATAAATTTAGCATGTGCAGTCATATGTAGATTATCTAAATAAAAAGTTAGTGAGTTCTTATGGATGTGAGGTGATTTTCATATCTAACTAATGTGTATTTTGCAGGTGACTATTATTGAAAATGTATATTGGAAGGAGTTTGGCCTTCTTGTATTTGTTTGGGTTTCATTCCCTGCACTACATATTGGCAAGGTTTGTTTGCTCTTTCCTATCTACTAGTACCAAAGAATAGTTTATACCATGCAATTTATCTAACTCGAGACCAATAATCTCCTATTGACAGGAAAACTATATGACTACTTGTTCAACATTGTATTGGGTACTGAACTTGTTACAGATAATTCAATTCAAGAGTTGGCACTAGAGCATTACATTACCCTTAAGTCATGCTGGCGATTTGCTTTTCACAGGGCATATCGCCACTCCTCCTGGCAAGTTGGTTTGCAGCTCTATAAAGAACCTTGGACATGCATGATCAGAGAAAACCTTTGCTCCCCTTCTGCCTTCCTTGCTTCGTCCGTCGCCTTTCTTGCTTAGTCCTTCCCTTTTGGTGGTTTTTTAACTCCTTTCTTCTTGCTTTCCTCCTTTCCTGGTCAGTTATTTTTTAACTTTCATACTTCAAATATTAATATTATTTGGATTATATATATATGTTACCTTATAATTGGTATGTTAGGATTATTTAGTTTATGTTTTTTAAGTATATATGCTACTTAGTTTAAGTTGAATTGTTAATATTATTTTGTTTAGGTTTTTTAGATTTGTATGTTAATATTTGTGTTATATATATATATATATATATATATATATATATATATATATATATATATTATGTTAATTTTAGTTGGTATATTATTAGTATTTGATTTAGGTTTTTGGCGGTTATTTGTGTTATACATATGCTATCTTATAGTTTTAGTTGGTATTTCATATTACTTTGTTTAGTTATTTTAAGTTATTAATTTAAATTTATGTATGTATTTTAAATTATTTGGAAAAAATATTTAAATGTTGTTATTTGTATAATATATTTTGTTATTCAAATATATATATTTTGTTATTTATTTTAATTTTTGTTTTCAAATATTTTAATTTATTTGGAGTGTATATTTAAATTTTAGTATTTATATAAAATATTTTGTTATTCAAATATATATATTTTGTTATTTATCTAAAATTGTGTTTGCATATATTTTAATAAATTTGGAGTGTATATTTAAATTTTAGTATTTATATAAAATAATTTTTTATTCAAATATATATATATTTTGTTATTTATTTGAATTTGTGTTTGTATATATTTAATTTATTTGGAGTGTATATTTAAATTTTAGTATTTATATAAAATATTTTGTTATTCAAATATATATATTTTGTTATTTATTTAAAATTAAAATTGTGTTTGCATATATTTTAATTTATTTGGAGTGTATATTTAAATTTTGGTATTTATATAAAATATTTTGTTACTCAAATATATATATATATATATATATATATATATATGAAGTTAGTTATTCAAAAATTTTAAAGGCTGAACGAAACCTTCCAAAGTATACATTTTAAAGGCAGAACAATTCATCACTACTAGAAAAATTGGATTTTAAGTCGGTTCTTATGCCCATGTCACGACGGTTTTCAACCGTCGTTAATGCCAACGTCGTAAAACGTGTAAGCTATTTTACGACGGTTATGGGACCGTCGTTGTAAGGTTTCAATACTACGACGGTTATATATAACCGTCTTAGAATACGCGAAATATTACAACGTTTCTTCGATAACTGTCTTAAAGTGCACAGATAATTTTGGGTTATAAAGACGGTTGTGATGCCCGTCTTAGTAGGTGCGCATCGTCTACATTTTTAAGACGGTTTTGATGACCGTCTTTGTTGTTATGCCCATTTACGACGGTCTTTGTGACCGTCTTAGATGGTATGTCAAGACTGCGTACGAAGACGTTTTAGGGGAAACGTCTTTGTATGTTATGCCAATTTATGACGGTTTTTGGAACCGACTTTGTAGTTCTACATTATGTTGTAATTTTACGACGTTTTCGGGAACCGTCTTTGTATGTATAATTTTTTTTTTTATTTATTTCGTTTTATTGATGCATTTTTTTTACATTGATCTCTGGTACCTATAAATTATATCAGACCATGCAAATTAAATAATAGCATCAAATGAAATCTGAACAATATATAGCATCAAATGACATAATTGTAGCCAACAATTGTAGTCATGCAAATTGAATACCCTTTTTTGAATTAATGATCCTCTAATGTATCCAACATACAAATGTACTTGTACATAATACAAATCAATTTTAGCAACTGCTTTTCCTAAAAGATAAAAAGTAAGTTGCCCATTTCTGTCGAACTGATGTGATGGCCTCCACGTCTAACGATGAGCCATCAGAGAACCACTACAAAATTAACATTAGATAAAATTATTAGTAACTTAACAAATATTAACCAAAGTTACAATTGTAATTCCATGCATTATGTTTACCTTGTGCCAGTCATCCTTCAAACCGGCAGTCACGATGCACCACATCCAGTGCATGACATAATATCCGCACTCAAACCCTCCGCTTTGCACATTAGTCTACATATAACATTTTTAATGGTTACTTAACATTCAACACTTAAAGATGTACAAACGGTTCATTACAAACAAGTATTGATTACCTTGGGTTCAACCCACCGAGGTGCACCTTGATTAGACATGCCTTCAAAAGAACTGGTTATTGTCTTCATTGCACTAGTTAAAAAAAATAGCATATATATGACAACCATTTTTGCAGTATATGTAACAACAATTACCAACTAAATGATGCCATGATTTGTATATTTGAATAGAACCTGTTAATTGCGCCTTTGATGCTAATATCAGGCTTCTTCCTCAGAGAACAAAACCAAACGACCGTGTTTTCCCTTGGGTGGAGAACAAATAGTTGCCAATGTGCCATGAATTGGACAATTATAATAACAAAATTGTACAACAACAAAAAAAAAAATTAAATTCCAAGAACAACTGAACTTACTGATTCAAGTAAGCTCCTAAATACAACTGCCTTTGTGATTCCTTGACCCATGTTTCAATGTATTGTTGGCATTGTTGCCGTCTTTCCTTAGCATTTTGTATAGATTGAGGCTCCAACAAACCATATAGTGACTGATCAGCTTTGCTTCTACCGCACTCATTCATAAATCTATTTCGAAGACAAATCATGATTATTTTAAATGTTTGAATGTAAAAATATTGGTTATCAGGTAATCAAACATAAAGGTTGTAGGAAAATGACTTACATGGTCCATAATTGTAGTATCGCTATGTTTAAACACTTGTCACCTGATATTATTTCCGCTAGATCTGCATGTGTGATGTAAAATTTTGCCCCAATCTCAGGAAGTCCAAATTGGTTCGCCTCCCACGGCACTTCCACTGGATTCTGGTACACATAAAACAATATCTTCATCAACTCTCCCAATGGATCGGATTCACCTGCAAGCTTTGCATCACTACTATGTTCAACTGGCTTCGGCACATTAAGGTCAGAATCCTAAGTGGTACAAAAAAATAAGTATTAAATTTAATCAACAAGCACACAAATATTACAAGTGTGTATTCAAATGACAATTTGGCAGGGGGATTATTATATTACTTACATAAGATAAAGGTTTCACTAGATGTCTGGGCCATCCAATGAATGAGTTCACGGCGTCCCTGACATACTGAATCTCTGAAGTGGGTAACGGGACAATGGCTTCACCATCGTATACAGTGTCAACACACACCCTTACTACATCATCTCCATAAGCAACAGTGTGTATGATGCCACCTACTCCAAAGACCTTTCCCCCTGCCACCAGCTGTGTACTGTCACCACAAACAATGTAGAAGCCCATACTACATGTATCAAATGTAGACCGCTCATTACCAACAACATTATTAGCAGCTTCAGCACAACTCTCTTTCGTGCTAACACGTGCAACAAATACGTCAGGGTTAGACGGTCTTGGGGGAGCTGACTGTTGCGTATGAATTTGGGATAATTCACTCTTGATCGCATCCAACTCCATTTTCATCTTGTCCATACGATCTTTGTTCTCGTCTTCTACCTCTTTCTTCACCTCTTGCTTTATAGTTTGTATGATTTCAACCAATCTTTCGGCGGTGATCGCAGGCGAAGAACTGTGGGACCCACAGGAAGCATGTCCAAAGTAGCTGGTTATGGTCACACCATGTCCACCGACACGAACACGTCCAGGATGCTCTGGACGACCAATGGCAGTGTTTAGGATGTCTTGACGACCATGTGGGACAAAAGCTCCCTGTTTAGCTTGTTCTTGTAATTCATCCTATGACATTGACAACAAATTCACTTGTGGTTATGGTTACAAATTACAATTTATAATTGTGGCATATATTAGACTTACAATTTTGTCTGCGATTTCTTGAGCTGCTGCAGATGTCATTTGTCCAAATTTGTTTGTCCTAGCCTTTTTCCACTTCTCATGTCTCGCAATAGGGGATGGAGGGTCGACGACCATATCTGCATTTTGACTATTGTCACCTTCATTCAGTCTTGACTTGGTTTTCTCGGCCATTAATTTTTTTTCAAGCACATCGTAGCCTCCACGAGAGAGTACATGGGGAGATTCATTGAATTTTTGAATTTCCTGTGCTTTTTTGCGTATTCCCTGTCAGCATTTTCAAATACAACTCAAACATGTTTGACATTAACAACTAAATTACGTAACTAAAATGTTATGTAAAAAGATTGAAATTTAAACCTTCCAAGTAGGGGTCTGTCGAGTCTTTGCAAATTCTTCCCATGTATTTTGATCAATACCATACTTAGCAGATGGATCCTTGTTTTGTTCATCGTCATTCTCAGCATATACATATCTGGTCGTCAGGGAGGACTTAAATTGCCTCCATCTGGTCCCAACGGTGGACATAACCTTCTTCTTCGCAGTTAAACCTTCAGGTATGTCAAATTTGGCCTAAAATAATAAATAGACAAAGTTAAATTTGTAAGAAATAAACTTATAAGCAATAAACTGAGAAAAGATATACACAATAATTTAAATCCTATGCATAATTTACATTTACATTTATAAACAACAGGAAATTAAAAGAAAACTAATTATATTTAATCCCTATACACACAGCCAGCAAATTTACACTTTAACATGCATAAAACCAAATGTGTTTACAATATACTTACATCAAGGCTTTTATAGTGTGTGTGGGTGGTGGTTTGAGTCAATTAGCTTCCCCGTTTTTTGATTTCATAATTATGGCTTAAATTATCATCCTGAAGGGTAATTCATTTTATTTTTGTATGTGGGATCTATTACACTAATAACCAGAGAACTATGAATTACAATCATATATGGGTCCAAGAGAATAGCACCAATGTTATGAATGCCACAGAATAACACCAAGTTGAAAATTGAGACTCAGCAAATTTATGTTTTAACAAATAACCATAACTCTCTGTGTAATCATGCATCAACAAAGCTGTACAAACACAATCTACAATCTAAGGCTAAGGGTTTATGGTGCAGGGCATTAATGAGAAGATTCTATCACTAAATTTCAAGGAATTTAAAGCAGAGATAAAGACTGCAGATGCTAAAAAATTTGAACTTTCATGTTCCCTTGAATATATTCTTTTCAGAAAGCAGTGTCGGGCTAAGAACCTAATAATTCATATACTTCCTTTCTAGAATTTATTTGGCACCTAGGATTTTAAATATCTGTTGTTAGAAAACAATATATCAAATATCACGTATATTTCTTTGGCCTTACAATTTTAAAATTACTATCAGCAGTGATGGACTTGGTGAGGACCAAGGAAGAGGTGAGGACAAGGCCGAAGCTGCCCTCTAATGGATCACTATCAGCAGTGATGGACTTGGTGCAACTCATAGATGAAGGATCTTTGATGCAAGAAGACCAAAGGGAAGATGAAATCTTGAAGGAAGGGGGAGGAACCAAACTAGAGAAAAGAAATGGAAGAGGCAAATGGGCTAATCGATGGAGACAAGAATGCAAGGGAAAACAATCCAAGCAGGTGGCTGCATGAACAAGCATTTATGGGTCAAAGAATGAAGTTTTGTTTAAAGAATGAGACACATACCACACCAAAAACCAGAGCAACTACTAATAACAACCATTTATGGGTCAAAGAGGCAATTTATATGGTCACCATAAGAACCTAAATGAAAAAAAAAATAATAAGTATGTCCAATGTTACAAGTGAGATTGAGACAGAATAAACCTAAGTTAAGAGGCAAGATTCCCATAATTTATTCATAACAGATCAAACAAAAACGACTGTCCATGTAATTATGCCATAAAAAAACAGTACAAACATGTTCTAAAATCTAGACAACCAGAACTCCTATTCTGACATCTAAATCAATAAGTACAACCTCTCATACTTCTATCTGCATATCAATCCAATTCATGTTTACTCATCCCATTGAGCAGAACAATCTAATTCATAAAACATCTTGACAAATATTTTCAGTTGCTAGTATCCAAGGATTTAAATTACAGTTGCAATCACAGTCATGGTTACTGAAATTTCAGGCAAATGTGGCTAATACAGCCACAAAACCTTCCAGAACTACAAACCACAGTTATGGATCCCAAATTCAAAGCCATTGTAGTTTCATAAACAGCATGCAGATTCTAGGACACATATAGTTACCAGTTTAGTGTACTTACCAAAATGTCATCCCATACAAGAACTTTTAGAGTTTCTGGGACATCCTTCCAAGTTTCTGATACATAACACCTATAAAATAAATATTTAAAGTCCCTTACCTCATAAGCATTCATGTCAGTGAATAGTACCTGCGAAAGAAAAATTATAGTTTACATTTGGAACAAATTCCAACAAGCTCAAATGATTCAAACAATTCTAGATTCTTTTTTTCTCTTTAAATTTAGATTACTTGAACCAAAGCAATGCATAAAAATCTTTGTTACATTTATTCAAAATATTTCCTACTTTGGATTGTAAAAATATTGATAATTGATGATTTTCACTTAAAATGTGATTCCATCTGTTTTTTTAGTCTTTTGGTTAGGATTTATATCATATGTATGTATCTTGTGTGCATATAAATTCAGCTGCCATCCTCAGGTAATTCATAAGCTGGTCTGCCCATTAAAAAGTTGATATCAAATCTTCAATATGACCGAGTGGCTTTAGTTTGTTCTTCGTCAAACCACAGGGTGAAGCTCAAAGGTCTCTCTTCCATGACAGAGCATGTTACATATAAAAAATAAAACCACATGAGCTTCACCTAAAAGCTATAGCTTTTAGGAGAGTTGGTCCTTAAAACATTAATTTATGATGTAATTGTAAACTTGGAACTAGGATTTGTAATTGGGATTTAAGGATTAATTATCAACAATTCTAGAACTCATGGTTACTTGCTTTGGATGATTCTTGGGATGTCCTAACCCTGGTTAGATTCCGACTTTATATTTGAATCACCTATATAAGCATATTAACAGCCTCAAGGATGTTAGTGTATCAACGAAATTGAATATTGACAATTTTTTAGATTATTCTTGTCTTTTGCCCATTTCTAGTTCACCTCCTTCATGGTAATTAAACTTGTACCTTTGTTCCAGCCTTTAGTTCTCCAGCCTCAGCACCAACAGTTAGGATCTGAAACAAACATGAAAGAAATGATCATATTATATCCAAAACACACAAAAACAAGAGAAGAATTAACAGACCCAAAATACCAAAGTTATCTATGTCTACTTACTTCTCCCACGAGATATCGCTCAAATTTAACAGCTGACTTGGGCAGCAAAACTCCACCAACTGTTTTCTGGAGCAAAAAACAAGCACAAATCAGCTATGCAGGCAGTGCACAATGGCATCAAGTATACTGGGGCTGAGGCAGAGTTCTCAGTCTCAGCATCAGCAAAGCATTCTTAATTTCTCACAAGCTTCAAGCATATAGTGAGATAAAAATATAATGTCAATGGCGAGTGTCACAGGATATTAGAGAAACCACCATTTCATAGCATCCAATGGCTGAAGAACACTGTCACCATATAGAGGCCAACCACAAGCACAAACTCTATTCCTTATAGCAGATAGATAGCCACCCTTATGCTATGTAAGCTTGTGTGACCAGTGCAACTGAACCTTAAATAGGACTCATTTGGTTACCCGTTATCTGGTCAACCATATTCTTCTAACAACTCCATTCATGCTTTCATGTTAATATAGAGAAATTTATTTGAAACAACTCAGCACTGGCAAAACAGCATCTTCAACTAAAGGCTGATGATTAATGAACCAACATGTCAACAACTAACATGTATCAAAAAATAACTTGGGAAATTCTCATGAACTATGGGACCGTTTGTTTCACGAACTATTTATTTATTCCCAGGATCATGGGATTGGGAAAATTTATTCCAATGATTGTTATGAGGTAATAAAATAATTATTGCAAGATATATCACACATTTTTTGAAATATTCGGGAATAACATTCCCATGTCATATTCCTGGGAAAGGATTAGACATTAGAGAAATAGTCCGTGAAACAAACGCCCCCTATGAAATTAGAGCTCAGAACTAATACCTCCCAGCATCATGATAGTCTGCCATTCTACATAAATGATACATATAAGTAACCCTTTCATCAAATTAAGTCACCTACTTGGCATCACAGCATTACATCTGCATTTCCTAAATAGGCTTTAGAGCATATCTTATACTCTATAACTTCTACTAACAAAATTCCTTTACTTCTGTTCTTTAGCTACTAGCCTACTATTACACGTGAGCATAAAAACAGCCAACTTATAATGACACATTTAAATAGAAATTACCTATCCTAAACAGCACCATTGGGTCTCACTAACAGGTGAACATGGATGTTTTAGTTTTTACTGACACTGACACAACAGAAAACCAAGCTGAGGACATTGTATGAAGAAACCTCAGAATATCTTTTAAAGCACTTCACATGTGCACAAGTGGCACCAATATTCTGGAGCACATACAAAGGAATATTCAATTGATAATACATTAGCACTTCACTTGTTGATTTATATCTTTGCTTCGCATGTTCACCAAATACCACCACATCCAGTCCTTCAATATTTTCTGTCACACTCCACGAAGCTAAAACTGCAGTGTGCTATTACTAATGAAGTTTTGCATGTTTAATTAGACTGTTCTTAAGAAATAACTGTTTATTTTTTAAATTATTTTTAAAAAATTCCTAAAAATATACTAAACCACCCTGACAAAATCTCTACATGTATTTATTTTATTTCTTCACTTAAGTTCAAGGTGTTGGAAGGTAAGGTAGGACCATAGGAATATTACAACACAGATAAAGTAAGAAATCAGGAATTTCGAATACTCTTGCGACACAGTGCCTTCCATACTTCAATCATTTTTCATTAATTTTCTAGTAACTAATCCTATTATGAATTAGCTCAAGATTAAATCCACAGAGATACAGAAACGAAGGGGAACAAAAGATTATGCGACAAGGCAAAGTGAAATAGAAGATAAAAGTGAACAAAATCAATCAACAAAAAAAGGTTTTTTTGTGTGTGGGTGGGGCCTCAGGAGGGAGGGAAGTATCAAGCGTAAATTGCAATGTCCAATGGTCGGGGACAGTATGGGGCACACAAGACACGAGTGCAAGACAAGCTTGCTACCAAAAGGGGAAAAAAATATATAATTATGAAAATAAACATCAAACATGTCTTCATCTAGTGCTCTCAAGAATTTTTTACTATGTCGTAAAAATTACGGGATAAACTATTTTTTTAACACAGTAGAGTACTTTTCTTCCTTTTATGCAGGTCCTATTTCTGGGTGGCATGAAGAGGAAAAAAAATTACAGACACTGAAATATTTTCCTCTGGAATAAAATGGAACGTGTCATTTCATCGCAAGCTTAGAGTGATTTGAAAGCCTTACGAATCGCAATATTCATTTTCTTTGTCGCTTCAAAAAACCCCAAAACTGTACATCGTTTTGGATACATGCTTGATATCGGACAAGTTTCATATTTAAGATCAATCAAAAAAAGGATTATCTATCATTATTGTTTATGCACAAGTTTAAGAAGTGGTAAGGAGAAAGAACAACTCACCAGTGACGACGACGCTGGGTTATACTCCGGCGAAAGGCGGCGACGGAGCTGAGGCTACGGTTCCACGGCGGCGGCGGGGGAGGTTCTTCGAAAGGGCGCCTCACTTTGCTGACAGCTTAGAAGATTAGGGTAAGCAACAGAGGAGGAAGAGGTAAGCAACAGGACAGCAAGAGGTTCGAAGGGCAAACAGGAGGAAGCGCGAAAGGGTTACAAGAGAGGGTTAGAGAGACTTCAGCGCGAAAGGGGAAAGAGGAGGAAGCGCGAATATTAACCCAAATATATTAAGACGGTTTTCATATTAAACCCGTCGTAAGTTTAATTTTAAAAGCACATTCTAAGGCGGTTTTAATAACCGTCTTAGATTTAATATCGTAAAATCCTATTATTATTCAGATAATTACAAAAAAGCCACCGCGCATCTTTTTAAGGCGGTTCCCCAATAACCGTCGTAGAGTCTGTGTCATAAAATGCCAATTTTCTAGTAGTGCATTACTAACTTCCTATTATAAATAATTAATGCTAAAATTAATAACTTCAAAATAAAAATATTTAATTACAAAAAATACTCGAAACTCAAATTTTATTTCAGACTAAAAATAATTACTTAAAATAAATTAAAACAATGCCATAGAAATTAATAAATAAAAATGATGTTTGTTGAAACTTCAAATTTATTCCGGACTCAAAATAATTATTTCAACTAAATAAAAACGATCCCACATAAATTAATAAATAAAAATTTATTCCGGACTCAAAATAATTATTTCAAGCTCTAACTACTAAGCTAATTCTAACGATTGAAACTAAACTCACAACAAGATTCCTGAGAATTTTATCCATCTCTTTTATCTCGGATTCAACTCCAAAGGTCCTCACAATATATCAAACTAACGGTAATATCTCTCAAAACATTATGGTGAACACCATGGTTACCTATTCTAAATCACACATAGGATAAATCTTTTCATAAGTCTTAAGTTGTCAAGAAAACATCGATCACTATTTGTCCTCCTACAAGCACTCCTCTAAACTTAAAAATTATTTCAAATATTTTACTACTCTAATAAGGACCTACGCGGCTAAGATAGCACTCAACGATTTACAGTGGTCGAATTCTCTATGAACTTATGGCTTACTCCTTACAAGGATCTCACTCAAAAACTTAAACTTACTTGAGTCATCTCTAACAAGCATTAAGGTTAATCTAATGAGTCCTAAAATAACCTTTTTGTCCGGCTACTAGTTAAGGGCATTTCATCTTAATCTTAGGTTTCTGTTCATCTCAAAACAACTTCTGCCCAATAAGAATTTAAAGTTACCTCTCACATAGACGTGACATACTCTAAGGGTTATCCTCATCTAACTAAAATGTATGACAAAACTCTTAGAACGAAACATGATTCCCAAGGGTCTATAACAACTTTATGATACACCTCATAATTCAACTTAACTGGAAACAAACTAAACACTAACCATTGAAACCACAACACTCAGGGTGGGAGATCCTGTCACGCATTCCACGAACACATAGTGGTCATGACCAGGTACACATAGAGGCCACAATAGGTACTAAGGTATTCTTTGAAGCATCCACAAACTTTTTCTAGATTAAGGTAAAAAGAACTAATATTTATTCTGCTAATCATACAACTATCATCGATAATCCTTTAGGTTACATACCATACAAAAGAACATTCACTCTTGAATCCTTCCATGCTTAACAATTAACGCCTTACTAACTACCTTACACTTTTCTTAAGGTTTCACATTAAACCTCTTAACTATACTTCATAACTTTTTCAACTACCCTATATTCTCAAACAACTTTATACTAGATATTTCCCATGAACTACGGTTACAAGTTTCTATGGGTATTACACTTATAAGATTCTCAATCTTGCACTTAGGTGGTAACTAAGCATATCCTCAAGGAACACAAGTACATGACTTACTAAGTTTGATTTTCATCTATGGGTAACAAGGATAATGCATACTCAAGTGTTTCCCCTCGAAACATCTTAACGTGATTAACAAGGGCGAAGTCACTCTCTATTCGTAACAGAAGTAACACATGACAACAAATTGAGCAGTTTAACAAGACATGATTGGAAGATGAACAACTAGTAACAAGATGAACACTCGATTGATTAGGAGATAATAATTTTAAATCAAGAATGATCACTCATCCAGAATCAACAACAGATATTCCAAATGAATTCTAGAAACGAAAACATAATCACAGTGTACGCACATATGGAAACATCAACTATCGTTTGATTGTGACAGAAGCATCAATAATCCAATTGTTTGATGTAGGCTCATAACACAGACAATGAATTATACTCAAGTTTGCAAGTGAAATCGAATTACTTGACTCAAGCACGCAACACAAAGAATAGTTTGCACTAGAATCAAAAGGTGCAGTCAAAAGAGTATTCTATATGAAATATATCTCGATACGAGTCCTCGAAATATAAAGTATCAACATTGCTAAGAACAAGAAATCACGAACAACCATACTATCTATGCAATTAAGGCAAAACACCATACTACAAGCATACCTAGAATTATAAGATTCTTATAATAAGTATACAACATACATATAAGAAGTAAGAATTAAATAGTTAATAAGGATGTATTAAGGAATCACAACTTCAACTACTACATTCACGACTACGCACAAAATAAAGGGAGTTAAGTAGTCATGCGTTTGCACATCAAGATAGAAATAAGTTTATTAATAACATACACGCAGGAAGATAAGGGCTCATTAAGGCATTATCCATCAGTATCAAGGCTTCTAGCATCACCTAACAACTTGCCATAATGTCGAACCGCACTTCATAAATTATAGAGATGGCCAGTCTCATAACTCATGACTCAACAGTAGATTTATGGTATAGCAAACATTAAGAATGCAAGGCACATACAAGTACTTTTATTAAGTCTCATTTGATCATGCAAAGGAAAATACAATTAATAATTCAAGCATGTTCATCAAAACTAGTCATAAGTAACAACACAGAGTGCACAACAGAATATGATAAGCACATAACACACTGGCCGAAAGGTTCGACCTGCTTTGATACCACTAAATGTGACACCCTCTACCCCTCACATATATACTAACAAAGGAATAAAAATTCAAATATTAATTAAAAGTATTTTTTAAAACATTTATAAATACAAGCCTTTCAAAGGGATAAAAGGTTCACAATCACTTTCTTCTACATCATATTCAAACTTGTCCAAATAAATAATAAAGTCATCGGCTCAAACAAGGCCGTCTGAGACTTCATACAATTAATATAAAACCATATACCCCAATGTCACATCCTACCAGAGCGTTGTGTCTCAACGTCCTTCAGCACAATATTCCTTAAAGCAGTTCACCTAGTCATCTGCTCCCCCGAACACAGAGTTCAAGATCATCACAGGATCCAAATACAAACAACAAACCGGGAGTGAGTTACCACATTCCTAACTAATAGAGAAACAAGACAACTAGATATACATATCATATAAACCAAATAAAACTTACTTACACGTAATTCATGTAATTCCACCACTTTGCCATTCAAAGTTCACTTTTCATCCATCAATCACACTTTTCAATCATCAATCACATTACACAAGAATCACACGCTCTGATCAAGACACAATAACACCTCAATTTCATAATAAATAATTAGCAAGTGCATGAGACAGTTATGCTAAGACTCAAGCCTATATGCAATGTGGTACTATGTCAGTGAAAAACCACCCTGGGGCGCTTAGGAGTACATAACAAGACACACCACACAATGAGTTTGTCAGGTCACTCTCACTAAGTAAGATCATAGGGAGACCAGTCAGGGTCACGATGTTTTGCGAGAATGCTCCAACCATATGGGATCAGCAGAGGCTTAAAGGAGCACTCAAACCCAGTGACCCCCAAGGACTACACTCTGAAGAGTCTATCAGGGCTTCTCCCTCCTGATTCAGGTCCAACCCCTAAAATCATTTTAGCACACAGACACTGCTCGTGAATTATACAATACCCACGACCTCACACTCGTGTTTTAAACACGTACAACATATTGCGCTACAATTTAACACTGGTTCCTAAATAGGAAACCTACACTTCTCTTTAACACTGCGCATTTACACTTTTCTCAAGATAACACTGGTCGGGTTATTGTACAATTCACAGCTTACAACACAAATAATGTCACATCAAGAGTTAATCATACACTTATTTACAACCAAAACTCATTCACAATTTTACATCTCATAATGTCACAATCCACCATCACATGTTTTCACGTATCTCACAATTCAACACCTGTTCTACTTTACACTTTTACTCAATTTCAATAACAATATTATAATCTCAAGGCAACATATTATTCCACAATTCATCACATATTTCATTTATAAGCACTGCTCATGAATTATACAATACCCCGACCTCACACTCGTGTTTCAAACACATTTAACACATTGCACTACAATTTAACACTGGTTCCTGAATAGGAAACCTACATTTTCTCTTAAACACTGCGCATCAACACTTTTCTTAAGATAACACTGGTCTGGTTATTGTATGATTCATAGCTCACAATATAATTATTGTCACATCAAGTGTCAAACACACACACTTATTCACAATCAAATATCATGCCCACAATTTAACATCTCATAATATCACATCAATCATCTCATTTTTACGTGAATCTCACAAATTGACACATTCAACTTTGTACTACTCAATCTTCACTATAATATTATAATATCATTATAATAACTTATTACACCTTATAACTCATACACATCACACAATAATAATATTTGCATGATACAAAACATATATATGTATATGTATATAGTAAATTAAACTACATTGTTTTTTATCAAAGGATTTCTATAACAATTAATTTAATATTACATCAAAAGAAATTACCACTAGACATTAACCTTACAATTTTCTTTAATTTATTATTCTAGTATTACAATAATTATATACACATAACATGTTGATCATCGTCGTAGAAAAATTAGAACAAGACAATAATTTATATAAAATAAGTCATTGAATAATATTATTTAAAATATAATTTACGTTAATAAAAAAAGCTTAATTTTTCTAAGGGGTTCACACTCAACACAAAAACACATCAATTTCATAGCAATTTCTCATTAGGACATCAACTGATTCATTAAACATATATAATTCACTGTAATAATTAAAAGGATAAAATGAAAATTACAAAAATACCCCAAAACTCATTCCGATTGATATCTCTAAGGATCCCTACACATATTCTCACTAATCCCCAATTGTGAATAACCCATCCCTTACCTCTGAGCAGACTCACGTGTCTTCAGCCAGCGATAGCAGCATCTCTAACGATTTCCTGAGATTCCTCCAGTTATTCCTCCGACTGCTCTGATAGAATTCCCAAACGTCAGAGAGACGGAGAAGAGATTGAAACCTCCACTTGTACTGTCTTCATGCGATTTCCTTTTCTCCCTCCACGAATATTATCTCATAAATCCCAATGGTGGAAGTGTGCGCAATTGAATTTCGAACAACATATTTAATTTTCATGAAAATCCAACGGTTAACAAAACCGGGATTGTAGTTTTATCGAGACAGTTTTGGGTTTCTGCGGTAAAATAAAAGACTACAATGCGAAGGGTTTTCCTCTAAGTTCAGATATGATTTTAAAATTCCCAACGGTGCAAATGTTAGGAATTGGGTTGCAAACGTGGTACTCAAATTTCACGACGATCCAACGGTGAATGAGTCCAGGATCATCATTTTTCTGAGACAGGTTTTGTGGGCTACGGGAAAAAGAAAGGGTTTTGAGAGGAGAAGGGGAAAAATGAAAATGAGACCAAAAGGAGTCACCTGACTTAACATAGCTACTTATACCTAGGGTATTCAGCCTATTATTTGCTCTATATTTATTTATTTATTTATTTATACTAAAAATCTTTTTAAATTTATTTATGAAAAAAATGGGATGTTACACTCTGCACAAAGCCTGCATCATTTGCATGCCAAAGACAAATCGCCAGGTATAGTGGCGACAAAGGGGTGCCAAATCGCCAACCCCCCTAGCGGATCCCTTGCAGGCTTGTCTCACCATGCATGCTGGCGATATGCATGCATGGATGGCTGGTTTCACGTGCAAAACAGAGACCCATGATGGAAAATCTTTAGAAATAACCCATTCTGGGAAATAGTTTCTAAAAAGACCCCATTTAGGATAATTTGCCCCCATTACAACTTACAAGCGAGCTCCTTTCAATTCAAGGGGTTAATTTTGATATCAAATCTCAAAGTCACATACACTAGCATCTTTTTAATTGTATACTTGAAATGGACTAAAACAAAAATCAGTTCTATTCACTAAAATGGTAATGAGTTCTTCTAAAAATGCAGTATCATTTTTTTTGAATGAGAAAATGTAGTATATATCACTAAAAATGCAAAAGATGGTATCATACATTAAATTTAATTTGAGTAAAAAATAAAACAATGAGTAATGTATGTATAAAGCTTTTACAAAAAACACAAAAAATAATGTTTGTATAAAACCTAGAAAGTTTTTTTACGTGGCATAAACAGACCCAAAGTTGAAGGGGAAAAAAACTGGTAGAAATAAAGACTTATGGCTGCATACCATTAAAGCCTATAACTTTGTTTTGAGAGGATTAAAGTCTATAACTTAATTACTACTATATCATTTACTCCTACTCGTCATTTTGCAGTTAAAAAATATACTCATCATCAAGTATGCACCCGATATAAAATAAAATTTATGAAAATTTTTAAATAAACATTAATTAGCTAGGTTAAATTAATTTCCAATATGAATATATGATGAATGACTCAACTATTAAACTATGATTCCAAATGTATTACAAAATTAAACTAGTGTCAAGCTCATTGTATATATGTCTGATTTTGTCCAATTAAGAAAACTCTTCCTCTCAACATATATATAGTCTTTGTTGATGTCAATTGTCAATGAATCTCTCTCTCTCTCTCTCTCTTTTCTTCATGATCATATCATAGTATTTCATGTGATCCTTTGATTACATGATGGTCACTGTCTTTGTATAAATGATTATGTAAGATTGATTTAAATGCACCACGGACTTCATTAATTGGTCTTTACATATACATCATCCTTACACCTTCCATATATACCTGCTCATGGTTCCCAAAAAACTATAAAATATATATAACCTTCCCCTGTACGAATTATTATTACTATACAAACTCACAAATAACCCTCCAAAAATGAAATTGGTGGTCCTGTTAACGTGATAAGCTTCTCATGGTTATATTGCAACTTCTTTCCCATGGGCATATTGCAACTTTTGCCGTTCTCTCCACCCATCTACTACTTCACCTTACCACTTGATTCTTAAAATCCTATCTTTAATTTACTTTTCCTCCTTGTTCTCTTCTAAACTCTTACGTCTATGACCATTGACCAAGAATTTGTGATAGGTAATTAAACTCTCCTTTGATACGACTTTGCATAGATTGATTCAAATTCTTTTATCTGATTTTGTTAATCATGACAAAGGAATTAATTTGAGAACATATCACCCAACTTTTGCAGGAAATTCAATGTATCTTATTCTCGATTTAATTTAATTTTGCCAATGTACCGACGAAGTAACTACTTAATTTCTCATAGGCATGTAACATCGATAATTCTCCTCCTAATTATAGATACCACACCTCTATAAAATGAGATTAATTTAGAACGTGGAGTCTTCCATCAAAGTCAGCATAACAAATAGTTAAAAACGTTTCATGATTTTTGTGATTTAATATTAATCCTTTATGATTTGAACCTGTCTGACTCTCACGTAATAATAGTCCCCTATTAGTTTTCTGTTTGAAATTATTCACAGGATTGAATGTCTTGTGTGCAGGTTTCTAGCGCCACAACCACCTTTGCCATGACCTTCTCCTTATCTATGTCTATTATAGAATACTACCAGTTGAAATTTTTTTCAGTTCCTTATGGTTAGTGCCTGAGAACATCTAAGTTCTAATTAACTGTGTATATTTGATGCAACTATTCAATTAATTAACTTGTTTGCCTGTAACTTATGTGTTTTGTTAAATGTTTTGTTACAACAGCTCTTTATTTGCGAGAGCATCTCTTATCATGTTTATTACCCTCCACAATATTTGTCAGTGCAGTCTCATTAGGTGAGCATGCATCGTAACTTTCTTTTGCTTTTTCTCAAAACTTATTACATCGGTGACATAATATTATGTGGAGTTGGCATTGTAAATATGGAACACAAGATCGATAATCATAAATACATGGGATTTGAGGATCTCTGTAAATACGGGTCATAACACACATTGGAAGATTATTTGAGTGATTCTTTGGGGAATTCAAAATTATCCAAAAACCGTATTTGAATGTCGAACCAGATGTAACATTCAAAGACGGTTGTTATGTAATAACCGTCTTTGAATGTCGAACCAGACACTGCATTCAAAGACGATTATTACATAATAATCATCTTTAAATGTCGAACCAGATGTACCATTCAAAGACGGTTATTACATAATAACTGTCTTTGAATTTCAAACCAGACACTGCATTCAAAGACAGTTATTATCTAATGATCGTCTTTGAATGTCGAACTAGACACTGCATGTAAAGACGGTTATTACATAATAATCATCTTTGAATGTCAAACCAGATGTAACATTCAAAGACGGTTATTATGTAATAATCGTCTTTGAATGTCAAATCAGACACTGCATTCAAAGACGGTTATTATCTAATGATCGTCTTTGAATGTCAAAGCAGACGTAACATTTAAAGACAGTTATTATCAAATAATCGTCTTTGAATGTCAAACCAGACACTGCATTCAAAGACGGTTATTCAATAATAATTGTCTTTGAATTGTTCTAACTTTCAAAGACGGTTATTATAATAACCGTCATAAAAAGCAATTTTGTTTCAACGACGTTTTATACAACGATGATTTACAACTGTCGTTAAAAACACTTAATAACTGTCGTAAAAAGCCATTTTTCTAATAGTGACTTCAAAAATAGGTACTTTAGTTTTTTACCCAAAAAATATATATTATTTTTAACATATTTAAGAGAGGTGAAAAAAAGTGAATGAGTGGTGACCTTCTTGACCAACCACAGAAGCAAAGTGTCTTCTCTTTCTCTTTACATTGAATTAAAAAATGTCGAGCAGGGGATCGAACAATTTATTCAATCAATCACAAAACAAGCACAAAATATGTTATGAGCCATCATAAAATACCTATCCCCTTTGCCTTATGAACATATTGAACTAAATGTTTAATTATGATACACTGTTAGTATAAGAATTATTTTTACATTGATATAACTAGTTATAAATGTGACTTTTAAAAAGTGTTTTAAGTGCTTGGTCTATTTTGGTTGCCTAAAAAATGTTCAAATTTTTCACAACTAGGCAAGACATTGATAAAATTGTGGAAATGGTTAAATTACAATCTTGGTAATAGATTAATGCTAGATTTGGATTAGATTATTCTCATTATTGTTGGCTTTTAAATCCCAAAACATGTTTAGAATATAGTTAGTAAAAAATATGAAGGTTGGGGAAAGTAAATATAGGTGTAAGGAGTGATTTCAGGCATATTTCTATAGGCTCAAGAGAAGGAGATTTAGAGTATTCATTAAGCAAGCTTGACCACTTCTATAGTAGCATTTGGTGGACGGTATCTCATACTAATCACAACGAGCTTTGTGTGCATAGAACATGATCAATGTGCCTTTTTCGTGCAATTTGTAGCATAGCAGATTAGATATGGTGCAATTGGATATAGTTATGCTTATTTCTTACAAATAATGTGTGTTTACATACATAGTTAGGGTTGGAATTGTTATGTTGGGTGCCACATGGATGCAAAGCAGTTTGGTTTGGGCGAATGAATTCTTGTAGAAGCACTAATGTGCACCCAGTGGCCTCCTTAGGTGGAAGCTACATATGATTATTGACAACAACATTCTCAGTACTCTTGCCATTTCCTATAAAAGCATATAAGAGTTTTGTCTTTTTTATGAGGTCTTATGCTAGTTGGTTGGGATAGATGGTTTGTATCAAATTTTATTTGTATCCCCTTAGCATATCAAATGATTTTCATACATGTAGTCAAGTATTGAATCTAAATATCACCAGAAACAATACTTTGAGTGACATCAACCATCAATTGTGCATCCATTAGTCTTCAATTCAAATATATCCAATGAGTATAATTATTTAAAAAAACATTCTTCTTCAAATAGTGATGTCAACTGAAAAAGGATTCATAGAAAACATAAGAATTAACATTAATGTGTTTTTATTCCTTTTAAAAACTTTTCTAAAAAACAATGAAAATGGGTTTAAAAAAGTGTCAATGCAAGACTTAGATGATAGATTTATGAAACTTGTTAAATTAAGAAGTTTTAAAACACACAATTCTCAATCTAGAAAAGCTCTTATGTTAACCTAGGAGATATCAACTTTTTATTTCATTAAAATTTTAATGACTTCTTATCTATAAATATGTTTTAGAGTTAACACCATTATTGTATTATTCTTTGTTAGCCGTTGGTATTCTAATGTTCATTTCAATTCATAAGTAGGTAGAGGAAAGAGCAAGAACTGATACTGGAATAGCATATACACAAATCATGACTAGTGAAAGATCTAGGTTACCACCTCTTCAAAATGATAGTATCGAAAACTTTCATGAGGCATGGAACTCTAGGTGATATGTGAAGTCTAATTTAATATCTTTATGAATCTCTTTCATAATTGTATGTTCTTTATTTTGTTAATGGCATTAACTTGACTATGTTATTTTTAAAAAAATTCTATGGCTAAAAATGATCAACTTTTCACTGATAATGTTAATGATTCACAATACAATCATAATTCCACGCAATCATGCTTATCAAAATCTTGAGTTAACTTATTAACTCTTATGAATTTATGAGTTCACTTATCCTTTGCGAGTTGACTCGTGTTCAAACTCTCTTTTTAGTATACTCTAGGTAGACTCGAAAGACTCTATACAAATTTGGTAGACTCTCAAGTTTAGCACCGAATCAGCATGTTAGCAAGTTAAAAAGAAATTAGACAAAAATGCAAGTTGTTTTACGTTGTTTTCTGTGCGCTTAGGGTTCAACATATTGTTATTTGGTGCATTATTCATGAATAAAAGAACTCGTACCTCTAACAACATCAAATCTTGAATGGGAATGTCCTACCACTACTATCACTTATGCAAATTATTATCTAGTAGTGATGCATTACTAGACTTAGTTATTTAAGTATTATGAAATTTATGATTTATTATTTTACTTTATTATGTTGCTGAAATATTTAATTGGTATGTTATTTATATGTAATTTTTTTATTTTTATATGAAATAGACTTTTATGAGTTTATGAGTCAAGTCTGTGAAGCTCCCACAAGTCTACATAAACTCTTGAATTTGATAATCTTACATGCAATATGATTCCTCTACTTATATATACGAAATGAATTATCACTCAATATTAGCATAGCCAATCCCCATCTCAAGTCACAATGCCTAATGGTTATCAGGAACATGTTGATGGTTGTGCTGAAATATCTAGGTAAGCAATCATTAGCAGTAACTATCATCTTTCACATAAAGCAAACTATAGTTTTTTTTATTCAGCTAATTGCATATATGCAGTAAGTAGGAAATGAGATCCACAAATGATATTTAAAATGTGAGCTTATTAGAATTGATTTTGTTACGATGATGAAATCGAATCATATTTGAAGGGAAAATATAAATATGTTTTGTACATATTATGCCTAGAATCAATTTTATTCAATAGAAAATTTTAAAATAGCCCAGTGATTAATTCATTGTTTCAGTTTAAAGCAGTTCCGTCTAACAAACAATAAAGTTAAGATAAGATGACTCCACCATAATCATCATCATGAGCATTAATTTCTATCATTAGTGTAAATATTGTGTGACTTGGGCAGCTAAAAGGATTAAAATTGTTTGATCCAACATGATGATGAATTTCTCCAGCAACAATATAAGAAAATGCATGTTAAAGAGATAAACCAACTCCTTCCTTTATACTCTCCACATAAGTTCTCTATGCATCCATAACTCAAAAAATTTGTCAAGTTCGATCAAGTACATCATTTACCATCTCTAGATATGACATGGTGTAAGAATTCTCTTCATGAATTTAAACCATGTTAGACTTTCGATTTAGAACCTAACTCAACTCTGCAAACCAACTTGTAAGGAGAGGATTGCTCAAGACTTATAAGCATTACTTTGACCACAACATCTAGTCGATGTAGGACTAAATGTAACACCCCTTGTTACATTGACTCATGTAACAACCGTCCCTTAGTTTTTCTTTTAAATAAATAAATAATAAAAAATAAGATTAAGTCATTAGAACTTTCACTATATAAAGGAAGGTTAACCCTGAGCAGCTTTGTAAAGAACATTTATGTTCTTTTTTCTCTAACTCTCAAGAATCCTAACAGAGCAAACAGAGGAGGAGCTCTAGAGAGTACCAAAAACGCCACCATTATTAACAGAGAACACTTGAGCAACTACCTCGAGGTAAGGGATGAGTTACTCACACTTGGAGATTAGAATGAACATGTGTAAAGATCCCTAGAGAATTAATTTTTTATTTATTTTAGGTTGTTTTATGAAATGTAATTCTATTCTTATGTTTTAAATCGCGGATTGATTGTGTTTGACAGGCCAATTGGTGTCCTTATGTGAAATTATTGTGAAATTGATGTATTCCTGTGTTGAGTGAGAATCCTACTAATATTGGGCATTTTTCTAGTTGATGAATTAAGCAAGGAAAAATTTATCGTAAGGAAAGTGTGTTCTTTCTGTTCCTTTATTGTATGATTTTCCTTAGATGCTCATGACATTTTCTTGTTTTTGTCAACAATAAATTCTATCAAATTGTATTTTACTCCTTAAATATTTCTAAAAAAAATTGTGATTAATTTTCTTGATGATGGTGCAATGCTCAAAATCAAGATGTTTCTCATTATTGGATTTCCATGATTTTGTTGAAATGCATATACGTATATAAATTTTTGGTTGTTATTTATATGTATATTCTACATATATTTTTTTTATTTTTATCTAAGGATATATTTATATTTACTGTTATTTTATATATATATATATATATATATATATTAAGTTTACGTTAATATTTTAATATATTTATGTTAATGTTTTTAGTACATTAGTTACTTTATATATATATATATATATATATATATATATATATATATATATAGTATTATATGTAATTGTATAGTGGTGTGTTATATATATTTGATACATGTAAATATATTTATAAGCCTTGAAGTTAGATATGTTTTATTATTGTTATTATACATGCTTATCTATTTGTTAAGTATATTTTGTAGTTAGTTAAATTGTGAGATGTTAAATTGTAGACATGAGATATGATTATGAATAAGTGTGTGATTAATACTTGATGTGATATTACTTGTGTTGAGTTGTGAGTTATACAATAACACAACTGGTGTTTATCTTGAAAAAAAATGTTATGCACGAAGTGTTAAAAGAAAAATGTAGGTTTCCAAGTTAGGAACCTGAAGTATTAAATTGTAGCACAATATGTTAAACGTGTTTGAAAAAAAAGTGTGAGATCGTGAGTATTATATAATTTATAAACAATGTCTGCGTACAAAAATTATTTTTATGGGTTGGACCTGAATCAGGAAGGTGAAGCCTTAACGAATTCTTCGTAGTCTAGGCCTTGAGGGTAAAGACACTTGGTTTGAGCACTTCTTTAAGTCTATGTTGATCCCATATGATTAGAGCATTCTCACAAAATAGAGTGACCCTGATTGGTCACCTTATGATTTTACTTAGTGAGAGTGATCTAACATACTTATTGTGTGGTGTGTCTTGTTATGTACTCCTAAGAGCCCTAGTGTGGTTTTTCACTGACATGGTACCACATTGCATATAGGTTTGAGTCTTGGTATAATTGTTGTATAACATCTGTGAATTATTTATTATGAAATTAGTGAGTGTTGTTATGTCTTGACTCGATTGTGTGATTCATGTGTAATATGATTGGTGATTGAAATATGAATTTTAAATGATAAAGTGGAGAAGTAACGTGGATTGAAGTAAGTTGAGTTATGTTATAAATAATTGTATAATATATTTTGCTTATGTTTTTGTTTATCTGTATTTTATTTAGAAATGTGATAACTCACTCCCGGTGTGTGTTTGTGTTTGGGCTGATTGCCATTTTGTTTCAAGTGAGCCAACATATGATGAGTTCCATGTTGGAGATGGAGAGACTTAGCCTGTGATAGGTAAATGCTCTGATAAATGTGACATCGGGACATCGGGACAGGGTTTTATTTCATATATTATAATTCCATGAATGATATAGTTGTTTTATGTTTCCTGCTTTAGTGTGACTTCTTTTCATTCAGAATAAGCGACCTTGTTTTGAGCCGAGATAATTTTATCATTTATTTGAAAAAGTTCTATTATGATTTCACTAAGTGGATATGAACCTTTTACCCTTTTGAATTATTTTTATTTAAATGTGTTTTAAAACTTTTAATTAATTCCGTATTATTTTTCCTTTTATTATTAATATATATTTGTGTGGGATAGAGGATGTCACAGCTCATACTTGACCTTTGTTTAATTTTAAATAAAATGTTAATCAATTTATTCATGAAAATTGGTGTAAATTTTTGTGTTAACAACATCACTGGACAAAAGTGGAAATTAAAACATAAACACCATAGTGGAATGAAACATAACTTTTTCATTAATCAAAAGATGTGTCAACATAGTTAATAAATACAATTGAAAACTAAATACAACTAAAGGTACATCATATCATTGAAAGACCACTAATCAACTCCCTCTAACAAAAACCTAGCAAAGCGGTGATACAAACATATGAATCCCCTCCCTTAGAATTAAGCTCGATAGGATGGCACTTGTTACCCTCATGAATAAGAGGTGATTCAATTAGGAACATATACTTCTTAGGGATGACATGAGTCTCCACGTATTGCTCAACCTCAAGTACGTTGAATACTACAACTGGAAAGGTAAGCTCAGTTGTAACTAACGATTCGCCTAATAATGGTAGGTTACAAACGATGAAAGCTCCACAATAGTGATATCTACCCTCGCTTCTATGGAAATTCCACTGTCCACTCTAGTTGAACGATACTTCTAGATTACACGCTGCGAGGTCCATCTATGCATAAAATTAAAAGGGAAATGGTCAGGGTGAGGTCGTATTCTTTCGATGTCATCCCATGAAAAGAGTAGAGATTTTTTCTCACTCCAACACATAAACAAACAACATAGAACTATACAAATATATGTGTATAAGGTTAGTAGTGGAAACTCTAGAATAATCTAAGTCTCATTTCGTCATCATCATCGTCATCACATCATTCTCTTCACAACATCATCGTATGGATCCATACACCTAGTTGATCAACAATCATCATAAATCATCTTTGGAAAGTGATAGGGACTAAGTATATCTCTACCACTACCACAACCCCATGCATGTGCAATCAACACATCCATTTGCTACCATGACACCAATATCAATTGTTAGTCAAACATATAATTTCATTATGCATTATCAACCAGGCAAAAATTCTAAAAGAGACATACCCTCCGCTTCATCATAAATTGTCTTTGCGATTACTAGGGCATACAAACTAGCACTATCAGTCCCATAACATAGGGAGCTGACCTAACCATTGGAACAACACACACTCAGTGCCTTCCACCCCTTAGACCTCTTGCTCGGGCAACACATATCAACTCTTGGTGTACTAAACCGTTGTTTCCCGCATCACATCCAAAACCTTCCACCTAACTTGGTTAATCCAAGTTTAGGCTTCAAGGTTCATTGTTGTGGATTAATCATCAAGATCAACACACATGGTTCATTCTCACCCTTTAACAATAAAAATCTATAAGGATATGATAAGACAAACATCAACAATAAAAATAATAATGGTACACCATCACATTTCCAAATAATAGCCCCATAATAATGATAACGACGTAATCATTGTCACATGTTCATGCATCCTTATAATTATATTAAGATTCTTATCTTATCATATTATTTCCTTAGTATTTTTCTCTTAAAATAATTAAAGATCAACATGATAATAATAATAACAATAAATTTCATATCAAAATAAATTTATAAGAATCATTCACATTTATATAATTAAAAATATTTTGATAACTCAGTAATATATAATTTCTTTCTGGGATATAAATAATCATTTATAAAATCAATTTTTATACTTATTTGTATATATAAATACACCTGGCATATATAATAAAGAAACAATAATTTATTTCTATCTATTCCTTAAACTTTGATAAAATAATTTGGAGCATATAAAGGTTACTTGATAATAACATTTCCTTTATAAAATAAGGATAATAATAATTTTGTCAACTTATACAATTTCAACACTTATAGTAATGATTATCATAACTTTTATAAGTATAATTTAGATAAAACTATAGAATTCCAAACTGTATTTTCTTCAAATAAATACTATCATTATAATAATAATTAAAATGAGTAGATACTACTAACATTAATAACCAAAGTCACACCCCACATGAAGATCAAAGGACTAGGTCTTTTCAATTTCTCTTAAGTTCATCTTGTTTATAGGTATTCATATAATTTCATGGAAATTGATACGAGTTCAACATGATGATTCAATATCAACAATTCAATCCATAGAAATTAATAATAATAACATACTAACAATTTTTATATTAAGTATTATAACAATATTAGATTAACCATGGAATGAGAGGACCTTGAGGTCCATTTCTACACTCCCATAAAATAACACCCTATTGAAAGAGTACAACCTCACCATACCTATTTCTCCTAAGTTTGGATGAAGTTGAGAATGCTCTTCTCCTTCTCTCCCTCAATTTTTGTGCATCACCACCTCCACCACCAAGGAGAGCTCCAAAATGTTGTTTTCCTCTAGCTCTTACTCTACTTTCTCTAAAACTCTCTATTATGAGTTTTTTTTTTGTTTTTTTTTTGTTGAACTCAAATGATCTTTGGGGGTATTTATAGAGTAAGATGTGAGGTAAAGGTAGTAAATAGGACCAATGAGTGTTAACAATCCCATAAGTCTTTAGGTTACAAATTTAATTATTCTTACCTCTTAATTTTTTTTTATTTTCTTAATTAGATATTCTAGATGCTTCCTAGGTTATTTAAAGTAAAAATATGTTTGCATTCCTATTTTTTTAAAAAAAAAAATAGAAATTCTGCTACTGTTTGCTCCACAAAAATGTCCTTTGCACCCTCTTTTTAGTGCAGCTAGTTTTACTTACAACACCCTTAATACTGTTATCCACACCCCTTGTAGCACCTTATTTTATTTTTATTCTATAAGCCCAAAACTAGTATATTTCTATTCTAGGCTCAACATAATAAACATATAATGTTACAAGCTAATTACAAAGACATGTATTCAAATAAAATATTCTTACAAAAGAATTCATACAACATCAATTCACACAAATACATTATTCAAAGAATTAATCACAATTTCTTGTGATAGTAATTCTCTTTAAATCAAATAATATTTATTTTAAAAAATATTTAATTTCCTAAAATAAATTAATTCGCATAAGGTGAAAATCAGGATCTTACACTAAACACCCCCTTGAGGCTACAATTAAAGCAAGTCTTGGAAGAGTCTACCACTAAAGCCAATTAGGAGTGACTCTAATTAAAACAAATTTCGAATAGAATATTTTAGCCTCTTAATGTTCTAAGATATTTATGTGACACATGTTAGTTTTGATATATGCTGAGAGGAATTTTTAATTAATGGGGGTAACAAATGATGATCTAGAATGTAAGGATTAATATAGTTCTAGTGGGATAATATGAGTAATAGGTTTTACAATTTTATTTCATAGTTTTTCTTTTCACTCGAACATTGTTTCTACTTGTCTTTCTATAGCCATTATCAGTAGCAAATAAATTCTGAAAATTAATTTATAGCTACGTTTTTTGTTAATTAACCTATCATTGTAATAAATGAAGTAATTTATTAGTCTAAAATTTTCTTGAAATAATAGTAGATTAACGCTTCTCCTTAATGTACTTTAACAACACTCAGTATCACTCAAATACTTGAATCATGTTCTTGATGATGCTATCATGTGTGTGTGTGCTAATTAATCTTTAGTCTTGCAATACTTAATTTTACTGTTAATTGTTTCCTTGCATATCAAACGAGGAGTGTTAGAATTCCTAATTAATCTTGTATGTTATATTTATCATTGATTATTGCAAACTTGTTGTAGTATAGTATCTCTATAACTTCCTTTTGTTGTTCCCCATGTCCCCAATATTCCTTTTATCCATATAGCTTAATTTGTACATTATAACAGCTACTACATATTTGCCTAGTTCGCCAAACCCAAGTTATTCATCTCAAGTATATTCATCTTCTTTGTCTTGAAATCATATATTATTTTTTCATCGTTAATTATGTACAAGCTATCGTCTACATGTAAAGAAATAATGAGTCTGTTATTAACCTGAATTTCAAGGTATAATGTTGGTTTTTTCTTACTCTAAAGCTTTTCACTCTCATATAGGGCAGCTTTTTAAGTTTATGTTGCTAATCTAATTATATAGGTTTCATTTTGCTACATCATTTTAATGATATTGATTCTTGAATTTAACTAGGACAGAACAAGCAATGAGTATAGAGACACATCAAATAGCCCCAAATAATATAAACAGGGCCATCACACAACTTGAGAGAGCAATGGTTCCTGAATCTTCATCTGCAAAGTAAGCATTTACTTGAAGTTATGTATGATTTTGTATGGTTCAAAAATTTCCTAAGTAAACATGGTTGTTTGGATTGATTAATTAGGCTTCACTAAAAATCCTATATCTAACTTAAGTCTATTATGATGAATATTTATTTAAAAATCATATTGAATGATTATTTCACTTTCATTAACCAATTAATTCATTCTCTTTGTCAAATGAACGACTCCTCATTATCAATCCATGTGTAGTACTTAAAGTCCTTCATGTGTGTGGCCTAACAACTTAAAACTGTTAGTATTAGTCTCTCCCAGTATGCATACTTTTCTATTAATTGTTCACTTCAGGCCCAAATGATTCTTAATTTGGTGAAGAGATATATTTGATATATAATCACTCTTTTTATTTCACTGCCAAAGTTTATACCTGGTTGGCTATTCAATAAAATAAGTTGTTAAGAGATAAATTGTAAGTACATTAATTTTGATTCAGTATAACGTGTTTTACCCCTTTTCGATTTCTTTATTTCCTTATAACTACGACAAAAATAACATAATTAACTAGGGTTGAAATTATAGAATGCTAGGCTTTGAGACGTCTTGTTCTTATTTATTTTATATCGTTGAATCATGTATAGGACACCTCCAAATTTAATTCTCAACATTGACAACCAGAAGGACAAACCAATGATTTCTTCAGTTGGTTCATCTAATGCTATCATTCCTATGTAAAATCAGAGACCAAACTTACAAATTG
This sequence comes from Glycine max, assembly GCF_000004515.6. NCBI lineage: Eukaryota > Viridiplantae > Streptophyta > Magnoliopsida > Fabales > Fabaceae > Glycine > Glycine max. Next base: position 42,755,465 of record NC_038250.2, read on the forward strand.
AAAGGGTAAATATTCAAAATCACTTTTTTATCTTTTGGGAAGCCTTTGATGATGAGATATAGTCAATGCTAAAATTTTGATTATGGGATTCTAACACACGAAACGTGGATTATGGAACTTCAAAAGGAGCTAAGGAGAAAAGAACCAAACAAAGTAGCAAGGAATATCAGACCAGAGAGGTAAATCCCATATTCATAGATCTGCTAAGCCTTAGGACATTTTGTTTTGAATATTACTTTGGTTAAAAAATAAAAAAGACAATTATAAGGGCAACTTGCATTGCAGCGACGAGTAGAACGACCATGGGACAATCGACAACTTGAAAGTGAAGAAGGTTCATCCTCTAAGCGTCAGAAGGGTACCTAATATTATTTTTCATGTATTTACACGAGTGGTACCATATTATGACTAGGAGTGACCATAATATAACAATTTTTTAAAAAATTATAACCAAATTAAGTAGTTGGTTTTTGGCAAAAAAATAAATAATTTCTATCTCGAAATATTTATATATTTTTTTAACATGGTTAGAGTTTAATTTTTATGTTGTGACTATATAAAATTTTCTATTATCAATTAATTCAAAACTATAATAGGTATTATCTAATTGGATGACATTAGTTTTACTAAACTTATAGTTTGATTATCCTAATAAATATTTTCAAGTTTCATCCTTCATCTTTTGACTTTTATTGTTTCATTTTCCTGTTGTTAAGATTGTTTGTTAGATGTTGTTAATTAATTAAGTGTAGTTGGTTGATTAATAAGCTAATTAGCTGAATAGTTACTATAAAAAGTTGTATAGATAGAACATTTATCTTTGGGCTCATTTTTGTAATCACATTTAGTTGATTTTTTTCTTCTCATTTTATATTCTCTTTTTGGGTTTAATCGTGTCTGTTAACAGTTATGGTGTGAAGTATTAACCGAGGATGGGGATTTAAGGTTCTTATGCTCGGTTTGGCTTTTTGTTTTGCAGACAAATTCATTACCAAGGCAAGGACCAAACACAGGTCTTGCACTCCAGCTACCAAACAATGCACTTGAAAATCAAGTAGTGCAGAATCAAAACCACAACCCGGAAAATCATGTGGAAATTTGGAGGTTTTGTTCTCCAATCCTCGTAATTCTCAGCTTCTCTTTCTTACAATATCTCTTGTGATTTTAACTTTCATGTCATGTTCTTGTGTGTTTCAGTCATTCTCTCTATGATCTAGTATTTGAGGCTCTTGGCCTAGCTGCTGACCCTCACATTAGATTGTTTCGATCAATTTCTTTCTTTGACCTACCATCACTACTAGAATAATAATATTCTACAACACTCCAACCACACCGGTTTCAACAAGTCGTTGTTGAATAAAACACGATGGTAATATTGTAATTAACAAGAATCGAGCAACATCGTTTTTGTTAAAGACGATGTAATTTATTCTATTCAACAACGTTTTCTAAACAAACCTGTTGTGGTCTTAGATTCTACGTTCAATAATATTTTTTATTCAACAACATTTTTTAAACAAACCCGTTGTGGTCTTGGATTCTGCAATTTTATTTTTTATTCTTTCTCGCTCCTAGAATATGAAAAGGCACAAACCTAAATTCCAAGAGCAGCGTTGTTTCAGGGACCACGAGCCTCACTCCAAGCATGGTTCTTATCCTTCTATCACCTTTTTTCTCCTGCTTCCAAACTCTTCCCTACCATCCCTTTCGTTGCATTTTCCTTCATTAATAAACAGTAATCAGTGTCTCTCCCAAAAATACAACCTTTACTCTTTTCTTCAAAGAAAGACACATTTTTTTTAATTTTAATTTTCTGAGTCAGAGAGAAAATGAGTGATTGGGCACCAGTGTTGATCGGGGTGGTTCTGTTCGTGCTGCTCCAACCAGTGTTGCTTTTCTCCTTTCCTGGGAATGGGGAGCAGCTTGAGTTCGGTAGCATGAAGACCAACGACAAAGCCATTTTCATCCACATGCTCATCTTCTTCGCGCTCTACTATGTCCTCATCCTCGCCGTTAAAATCCATATCTACACCAGCTGAACCGATTCCCAGGATCTGAGGTATCATTTCGTTATTGGTTACTAATCAAACAAAAGAAAAGGAAAAACACACCACCATTGCTGTAACTAGAACTGTCTGTTCTTCTTTCTTTCTTTACTTGTTATTGGTTACTAAAAGCAAAGTTTTTTCTTCTTTTTGGATATGGGAAATGCATAGATCTGACTGTTTTCTGGTGGGTGTGTTTTACTTTTGATTGATTTATGTGTAGTTTTGGGTTTGAACTAACTTTTCATGTGCTTTTTCGGATCCAAAAGCTGAGTTTTGTAGTGAGTACTCAGAAGGGTTTTTTTTTAAGGTGACTGTAGTTGGAAAAAAATGTGCTCATGAAAATTTGTGGTTCCATCATTCATGTGTAATTTGATTTGTGTTCCTTGCAGTTGACACTTGTCCTACAAGTGAATGGCTTCTCTTCCAATTTTGATTTTTTTATGGTGTTCATCTTTGTTTCATTTTTTGGGGTCAATTTTTGTCCTTTCTTGTTTCATATTACTTTAATTTGCAATTTATATTTTTTGCAATTTGATTGAAATGATGGTTTCAATTCTGAACGTTGGATTGCACATGTTCACTCTCCTTGAGTTATGGGTTTATGGTGTTTGATACACTGCATGAGAAATAAAGTTTCAATATTTTGTCTATGTAGTTTAAAATTTTGTTGTTTATATATTTTATTCCATTATTATTATGCTTCTTAGTGTTTATATCATTTCTGTATTAATAAAGACATGGCAAAAACTAATCTTCATTTTGGTGAACATTGCCTATACGTTCCCCCTTGATATATATGTTACTAATTCAGAGCCTAATTCTACATAGGGATATTCAATAAACTTTGCTTTCAATTGTCCCTTGCTATAAAAAAAAAATCACTTTTTATTTGATTCATGTAACCAATACCCCTACAGGGTTCACTTTGGTTAAGGAAATTTGTTTGATCCTATTATCAAAAATAGAGAAAGAGTAACTCCCTGGTTAAAAGTGCAGTCAAAATTTATTTACTAAAAGTATATATTACTTTAAGAAAGATAACGAGAGATAGAGGAATTATTATTATTGATGTTATTATTTTGGGGATAATGGTTTGGTGGAATTTAATTATGTGTAGGTGGATGACAAGTACCAATATTCATGTCACAACAAAGATAGCCACGTTCATGGATGGGAAAACGCTAAACTACAGGTTTAATATTAATTTACTTTATCTATTTAATATATAAGTATATTATATAGCTTGATTTTATAACTTAGCTACAGCTTTAATATTAATTTACTTTACCTATTCATTCGCAAGGATTAGAACCACAACATGGAGATAAAGAGGTTTGTCCATCTAAACCTATAAGTAGGTTCATTAGATTCAATTTTGGTTCAAATCAAGCTTTTGATTTGTAGTTTGCAAATGAGTTGCTAACTGCTTGTAATTATAAATACTGATTTTAATATTATATAATAATATTTATTGATTATTAGCAATATTGATAATATAAATTTTGATTATTAATTAACCTAAATTTTAATTGTTTGCAGGTTATTTAACATTTAACATCGGTGCTTACGTCACCACCGATGTTAAAACACAGGTTATTCAACATTTAACATCGGTGCTTACGTCACCAACGATGTTAAAACACACAGGTTATTCAACATTTAACATTGATGCTTACGTCACCACTAATGTTAAAACACACATTTTTTACATTGTTGGCGAATACAATATCGATTTTGAATGTATAATTTCTACATCGATGGTAAGGATAACACCGATGTAGAAAACATTGTATTTCTACAACGGTTAATTGAGGAACGATGTCGAAACTTTTAACTTTCAACGACATCATATACAAAAACGGTCCAAAAACGATATAAAATGTTATTTTCGACCGATGTAAAAACTGCGATTTCTAGTAGTGCATGAGTATCACACTTCTCTCTTTTATTGTTGTTAATAACATGCACAAATTCATAATAGTTGGTTCACTTTTTATTGTGAGATATTGAAGAAAATTTATTATATTACTTGCCATCATTATATTCTTTTTGAACAAAAAATTGTCAAAAGTTTTTTTTTTTACAAGAATCATGTTGTTCTTAATGTAGGTCGAGCAGAAAGAGGGTATTACATGTACAAATGAGAAGTGTGTGAGATTCTCATGTCTACTCCCTTTGGAGTCTTTATCGTTGTTCAATAAAATCCTCAAACAAGGGATTATTTCTATGTTTACTTTTAGTTAACATTAAGTGAGCATTTGAGACCTATTATACCAATTTTTGTCCAGTAGAGACATAAAAAACTGCATAGTCCTTGTGGTGTTTTACTCAATTCAGTACTGTTACTTGCATGGATTATCTTATTATCCCATTTTAACTTACATGGGTTTGGTTTATAAAAGTGCACCATCTTTAGACCAGGAAATTTTCGCTTATATTGTTTCAATTATCTATTGATGAGTTATATACTAGGTAACTAATTAACGACTAAAGTTAAGTTTAGATAACTTCTCAACAATTATGTACAAGAAAAGAAAATAAAATCATAAAATTAATGAAGTTTTGAATTTAAAATACTTATTATAAAAGTCAACAAACTTATCATATATAGTGGGATATGATTGGATGACAATGAAATTATTTTACACTATCAATGCATAACTTATTTTCTCTTAAGTTTTTCCAATAATTATTTATAAAATCTCTTTCATTTGCTTTATCTAAAAGTTGATTTTAATTTCTACATAAGTTAATTTTAACAAAAAAAAAAATGGGAGAAGCTAATCTATTTTATCTTCTATTATTTTCTCTACAATTATTTATTGAGAAGTTTTATCTAAAGGGTCATATATAAAACTTTTTTTAGCACATATTGTGAATATTAATTATATAATAGCATAAACATGTAGAGAGATTATATATGAATAATTGTTATGTTTTTAACTTTCCCCCCAAAAAAATCGAGAAACATTGTTATCAAACATAAAATTATTGATTATTTTCAAGTACTTGAAATTCATTTATGAATTTGTAATGTTGTTTAGTATTTACACATCCTAAATATTTGAATGCAACAACGGAATCACAATTTCATTGTGTTGAAAGGGAATCATGGTCATGAGTCCATCATGGTATTCAAATCCCATAAAAATGTTTTTTTTAATGTTTATTATTTTTTCATAGTTAATTTTTTTCTTATATTTTTATTACTGCAATTAATTTTGTGAAGGATTATTGACTTATTTTTTCATTTTAATTCAGACTTGTGACAGCTCGCATGAAGTAGATATAGTACATTGTTGGACCTCACTCCCCTCATGAATGCCCCTCGTATGAAGGGGAAGATCCAAACGACTGTGTCAGCACGCACTGTGAGGATGAGCGATAGCAGCAACAGTTTAAGGCAGACGCAAGGCCAACTGTTGATAGGATCATTGGACCTCCACTTGGAAGAGGTCTAGTTGATTTGTCCCTTATTCGGTCTTACAAGGATCACTGTGTCGATCATCTTTAGATCTATCAAGAGCTGTCAGAGTTGAAGTTTTTTAGCCATAATGCCCAGGTTTAGCATTCCCTACTCAACTGCTAGTTAGGACTTATGTGGACAGATCGGGGTTATCAAATCTTGTTACGTCGTGGTATCCTGCCGCAAACAAGGACTTGGTGAATGCCTTTTTTGAGAGGTGACACCAGGAGATGTCTTCCTTCCACCTACCTATCGGATGACTATCACTCTAGATGATGTGTATTGTCTATTGCACTTGCTATGACAGGAAAACCCACTGATCATGTCCCATCGTAGTTTGATAGAGAGATAACGAAGATCCTGCTAATGACTCATCTTGGCATTCCACAGCAGCGGCGACAAACATAGGTTCCAGTGTGAGGTTGACATTGCTGGCAGACCTATATCTCCGCTATATTGAGTCAAGCTTCTATGTTTGGGTTGCCATGGCTTATCTCTTGCAATTGATTGACACTATAATATTTGACGACAAGTCCTCGACTCATGTCCATGTCACATACCACTAGTACCTAAGCAACCTAAATGCTTGCCATGAGTACGTATGGGGAGTCATTGCACTAGCGTGCCTCTACGACCATCTCTCCTATGCGAGCCAATATACCAGCAAGCAGTATGGAGGTTATATGATGTTACTCATGCTAAGTAAATTATTTTAGTATTGTAATTATTTTTTATTATTGAAATTAATATTTTTTTTACAGTCATGTGTGTTTGCACATCTACCTAGTGTTGACTACTTAGAGTCGGAGGATTGTGTGGTGAAGGACCCAATAGCCACCAGATAGAAGCCATTGGGAGGTATTGGGTGTGCCCTTCTGGTCAGGGAGAGACTGGATGACCTACAAATGGATGTTATCGTCTGGTGTCCATATGAGGAGCATAGAGGTGTGACACCTTTCACCGAGCAAACCCTTTTTCTTTGGCTTCATTAGATGCAGGATGGACGTGAGGCCTTATCGTTCAAAGAGGGTGCTGAGGTAGTTTTAGCCATGTACAGACAATTCTACGCCAGCAACCTCCTTGTCATACGAATCAACTTTATGATAAGGCATGGACAAAGTTGCAACAACATATCATTCCTTTGGGCGATGTTGTACTAGCTAGGGATTCTTGGGCTTGCACCTCTACTATTTGTCTTGATTTTACAAGGATTTTCACCCCTGTGTCATTCCATCAAAGGATAGACAGCTACCATGTGGTCTTGTATGTTTACCGCCCATCCCCATATAGCCATAGTTGCAGCCATTAGTAGACTATGTACAGGTAGAGACTAAACTTGTCAGGTAATGTAAAATAGATTTAGTTGATTTTTTTCATAAATTTTCGCTGAAAAAATAATTACTAATTGTAATTGTTATTGGTGGATCGATGCCGGAATGCATCAAGAGTTATGCAAAGCTTGCTGGACCTCAGAGTTGTGTCAGAGGGCATGAGTCATCATCAGGTCATACAACAAGCTTTGCTATTGTTGCATGAAAGCTTAACAACTACGTGCAGCTCAGAGACACAAAGATAGCATAAAAGGCCTAAAGAAGCTAGAGTTTAGCTACACACACCTCTCTAATAGCTAAGCTCATCTCCTTGAGATGAGAAGCTAGAGCTTAGCTACACACCCCCTATAATAGCTAAGGTCACCCTCATGACAAAATACATGAAAATACAAAAAAGTTCCTACTATAAAGACTACTCAAAATGTCTCGAAATACAAGGCTAAAACCCTATACTACTAGAATGAACAAAATACAAGGCCCAAACGAAGGAAAAAGTTATTTTAATATTTACAAAGATAAGCGGGCTCATACTTAGCCCATGGGCTCGAAATCTACCCTAAGGCTCATGAGAACCCTAGGGTCTTCCCTTGGATCTCTGGCCCAATCTACTTGAAGTCTTCTATCCAATGCCCTTGTGGGTTAGGATTGCATCATTGGATGGTGACAAGAAGGGTGGTAAAGGTGGTTGATTATATATTATTATTATTATTATTATTATTATTATTATTATTATCATTATCATTATTATTATTATTATTATTTAATGTAGTATGTACAATTTTTTATGTTTTTTTTTCATTTTATGTTGTAGTTGAATTACTTTTTTTGTTCATCAATTGTTTAAACAACATGTGCATAGTAACAACAATTTCTTTAATTGATTCATAAAACACACATCAACAACTAAATAAGCACTGATAATACAGACCTTCCTTAAAAAAAAAAAACAACCAGCATATAATTCTTATAAAGTAAAACAATAACTACACAGATTTTTCATGCATTAGAACAATGATCTCATCAACAGATCTTGGTTTATTAGTTTACACAACAAGATAAGGGTTTCATTTGGAGATTAGTCGAAAATTGCATTCAACTCAATTAGGCATTTGCTACTAAATTCCGAAAAGATAAAAAATAATTTACCCATATCATTGTCGCATTTAAGCTTCGTACACTCGTATTCAATACAATCATCATCTACGTAAATAGGTTGACGATAAAAAGATCAAGTAAATTTCTATAACCTCTGATGGAGTCCATGATTTTTTCCCTTAAAGCGTCAAGCCACATGTTCTCACTTATTGTGAAAACTTTAAGACCACTAGGACATTCAAACAATATCCCTTCTGATGATGAAAGTATGCCACCATCACAATACACAATAGTAGATATATTCTCCATGTTTTAAGCAATACGGTGAATATCAAGAAGCAAAGGTGTTGAGTTGCATCAAACCACTAGTATTATTTGTATGGGATGATCTATTGTTCTCTCGTGAGTCATACCAATGGTTGAGATCACATCGACAATATAAACGGTTGAAATTGTGTCTACATTTAATACAATCATTATGCATATCATAAAAAAGTAGTGTTCAATCAATACGTCTCAGAGAAAAATAGTGTTCAGTCAATAAATACAATATTTCAATGTTCAATCAATAAAAAATAACTAATGTATTTTCTATTTTTTATTAGTAATTCTAAAAAAATAGTACAACGGAATCATGTTTCTGTTGATATTTTTTTTTCTACCTCAACGGAATCATGATTTTATTGTTTTAAGGGGGTGTCAAAAAAAAGTTACAACGAAATCATGATTCTATTATATTTTTTTTCACCTCAATGGAATCATAATTTTGTTGTGTTGTGAAAAAACATAACAACAAAATCATGATTATATTGTGTTAAGGGGGGTTCCAAAAAAAAACTACATCAGAATCGTGATTTCTTTGTAATGTCTAGATTGACAAAAAAAAATATACAATGAAATCATGGTTCCGTTGTACATTATACAACGAAAATGCGATTCCATTGTGTTGTGGAGGGTGTGAATAATGTACAATAGAATCACAATTCTTTTATGCATTTGATTCAACGAAAACATGATTCTATGGGAATGATAATTTGGAAATTAAAAAAAAAAGATCAACCCCTTAATAGGGACTAATAGAAAATGGGATGGGGTCAATAACAACTCCCTTTTTGTAGCCAATCTTCAAAGCCACCTTTTGAATCATTTGTAGCCAAGAATCCAACTCCATCTTCAATTCAACATCAACCAACCCCATGGTAGAATGGATATATTTAAATATATTTAGTATTTATATGGGTTGATCTATTGTTCTCTCGTGAGTTATATCAATGGTTGAGATCACACTGACAATATAAATGATTTGAATTGTGTCTACATTTAATACGATCATTATGCATATCATAAAAAAGTAGTGTTACGTATCAGAGAAAAATAGTGTTCAGTCAATAAATACAGTGTTGCAATGTTCAATCAATAAAAACCACCAAATGTATTTTCTATTTTTTATTAGTAATTCTAAAAAGAATAGTGCAACGGAATCATGATTTTGTTGTTTTAAGGGGGTGCCAACAAAAGTTACAATGAAATCATGATCCTATTGTATTTTTTTTTCACCTCAATGGAATCATAATTATATTGTGTTGTGAAAAAACATAACAAAATCACGATTCTATTGTGTTAAGGGGGGTTCAAAAAAAAAATTACATCAGAATTGTGATTCCTTTGTAATGTTTGGATTGGCAAAAAAAATATAATGAAATCGTGATTCCGTTATACATTATAGAACGAAATTGCAGTTTTGTTGTATTGTGCAGAGTGTGAAGAATGTACAATAGAATCACAATTCTTTTGTACATTTAATTCAATGAAAACATGATTCTTTAGGAATGATAATTTGGGAATAAGAAAAAAACCAATGACTAATAGCAAATGGAATGAGATCAATAACAACTCCCTTTTTGTAGCCAATCTCCAAAGCCACCTTTTGAACCATTTGTAGCCATGAATCCAACTCCATTTTCAATTCGACGTCAACCAACCCTATGGTAGAATGGATATATTTAATATATTTGGTATTTAATTCCTAATATATTATTATTTATTCACTAATGAATCCACAATTCGTTGTATTTAAATTCAAAGATTTATAACACTAAAACATGGTCTAAATTTGGCTTAAAAAAACATTGTTTCAAAATATTGGTAACATTCTTTTGATAAATAGACAATTAGACATATAAAGAGAAATCCATACAAAAATGATAAGCTATAGAATAAGAGGCCCCAAAACATCATGGATATCAAGATCACCACAATCTGGGGAAGATTGTCGAGGTGGAATAGGGATTGGACCTTAATGCATTAAAGGAATGTTTTATGAAAGAAAATGTTTACAATCAATTTTTTTTTCGGTAGGGAGTGGAAAAAAATATTAATTGTAAATACTTTTTTTCATAAAGCATTCCTCTCCCATATAATGTGTGTTTGTCTTTACATTCAACGGAACGTAATGCTATTCCATCCCCTCCCCAACAGAGACGAAGTTACGTGGGAAGGTGGGGGACCTTGGCCCCCTGATTTTTTTTATTAAACTACAAAATTAATAGAACATTTTTTGTAAAGCAAAATTAATAGGAGGTTAGCTATTGTATTTATCAAATTTTACTTATTACACAATCATATTTTATTCTTCCTTTTGGGCTTTGTTAAATATTACTTGTTGGCCGTGATTAGGATAAAAAATGCGATGATAAAAATAGAATATGATAAAATCAGGATAAGTTTTAATCCTAGCAAATATTTGGCGTGAACGGTAGGATATGCTGAAATTTTAAAAATATTATTTCATTAAAATTACCTACAATTTCTAAAATAAAATTTTAATTTATTTTATTACAAATTCAATTTTTTTATAAATTATGAAAATTATATTAAAAAAATAATTTTAACTAAATTATACAAATTTATATTTTATTTATGCAGTTAATTTTTTATATAGTTATAAAAAATTGTATAAGGTTTTTAAAAGAGTCAAATATTTCACTTTGAAAAATATTTGAATAATAATTATTTAATTTTTCATATTTTAATTTAAATTTTTGTGTCAAAATTATTATTATTAATATATATATATATATATTGTTACTATATTTACATATATATGCTATATAAATTAGTTTATTACCATATATAGAAAGGGGAACTATTATATCCTATTGGTACAACAAACAATGGATGATAACTCAATATGATAACTATCCTATCGTATTCCCTCTTATCATTATCATGACCATCAAACAGACTCTTAATGATTAGCATCTTTTGATTTATTTCTACAAAAATGCTATGATTCATTAATTTGAAATTAACTTCTTATTTTTATCTATTATGGATAACCAAAATAGTTAGAGTGGACTACAGGAGGCTATAAATTAAATTTTTATTTCCTATATCATAAATAAAAAATTTATTAATTGTTTTTTATTAATTTACATGTGTTAATGTGCATTTGTATTTGCTGCATGTGTTAAGAAGCATAATTATTATCTTGATAGCTATTTGTTGTAAATCAAAATAAATCTTAAAAGACTAATTTAATTATTTTAGTCTTTCGCTCCATCCCCGCCTCCCCACATGCATTTTTGCCTCGAAAAGCATAAAATGTCCATTGAACATGGGATGTGAAGGATTATTGCCCCAAACACAACTAATCAATATAATAAAATGAGATGTGAAGGATTATTACCCCAAAATTTTCAATCTCAATTTTAAATCTACTTATGATATTTTTCTTGTCTTGGAGGAGTAAATAAAAAGCCCCAATTAATGCACAAAAAGGAGGTTAAGACCGCATACATACTAAAGTATGATCTGATAACACTTATTAAGGGCATTATCGACATCCTCATGGCATAAATAGTGCCAATTTGCTTTTCTTTCTTTGTTCCTTTTGAGTACTTAAGAAAGCAAGAAATTCAAAACGGTATATTAGCTGCTTCTCTATTTATTCATGGCCAGGTCACACATTTGACTTTATTTGTACATATGCTGCAAGTACTTGCTCATGGTTTAAACTTCTAGTTTAGAAATTTATAAGAAAAAAAAACCTTCTAGTTTAGAAAATGAACTTGTTAATAACATTATTTTCTTGCATGAAAAGTAGCACCGTTGAAGAAGCTGATCATGTTCACTGAATCCTATCATTCTAGCTCTTCAATTGTCCGGGAAGGTCACTCAAGTGTCAAGATGCAACCTATAACCAATAATGGAATAATAGCATCTTGGTTTGATAGTTCTTATTTTCTAGACGTTCTCATCACTATGAACAAATATTTCAAGATTTGGTTCTCTCATTCTCTAGTCACAAACACATTGCTCGGAGTATTCTATCAAATTTTAAAATATAAAATAGTAAAGGGGGAGGGGGGGGGGGGGGGAGATGTTGCAAGGAAAATAAAAGAATACATCTAAATTACCCACAACCGCCATAACTCAAGTTTCATTATTTGTAAAATTGTGTAAACAATATACACACTATTGTTAAAGAAGTAAATTGTGAGTGACATTGAATTATCTGGCCAGCAAAAAAAAAAAAAAAAGAATCAGTATTACTGCTGTAGTGCTGATTGATGTTATATGTTCAATTAACTATGGCAAGAACTGCAGAAAATACTATTTTGATGTCAATTAGGGGAATAAATGATAAGAACCTTGCAATTGGATCCATCAATATACAACTAAATCTTGGGTTTTAATTAATCACCCTGTAATCACTAGTCATTGCAAAATTGTCAAGGGTGCTAAACAAAAAAATGCATAGTAAACACAACTCAAGGTAAGGAATACTGCCTCAGCAACAGGGTAAAAATGTGTAAGGGATCTTGGTTGAACAACTATGACAGTTTAACCTACAATATCACCCTCACATGAGTAGCTTTAATTTAAACTGGATGCATAGACATGCATACGTCTACCTATTTTGTCTTGAAGTATTGATCACTTGGTCATTAAATAGAGGCATGTGATTTTTTTCTAAAACCAGGCCAAGGACCAATTAGCCTAAACTATCAAGTTATGAGATGAAGGCACATGAATGTCTTTATAATATCTCGAAAAGTTTGTACTCGTAAAATCAATCAAGAAATCAACATGTGGAAAAAACTATATTCATAAGTAGTTCACACTTCACACAACAAAAGGTACATAGTAGGTACCCTTGTACTAATGAATCTGGCGAAAACCTCTCCAGCATATTTAAAGAGCAATGAAATTAAAAATTTGTAATGTTAATATCAGAGAAGATATCTAACTGCCCACCTATATGGAAATGTCTTATCTCAGAGAAGAAATTCATCACTAGATGGACACAACAACTTGTTATGTTCCAGCTGTTCATAATGCACAAATTTTTAAGAAACAGATCCACCCTGGTGACATATAGAAACAATCTTTTCATTGTTTCCTTTCCTTTGCTAAAGGTACAAACTTCATATTTCGAAAATATATTGTTACAGAAAAGATTTTGATCCAAAAATAAAATATCTCAAAGCATGACCATAAAGAGTTTTTATGAATTATGAAGCAATGAAAAGAAAGTAAGAAACCTCAATATCGTGAATTATCAAACACCCATGGCTCATGTAAAAATAGCTCCCGGCCATTCATTTGGACAGTTCCTGCAGCAATATCTTCTGCACGCTTACTGGATACTTCGGCTTTTCTGGCTGATACTGCAGCGTCCTGAAAACAATGAGTACACATACTATCAATTTGGAGACTGTAACAGATTAAATTGGTAATTCCCTGCATTAGAATAAAGTTTCTCAAAAAACTTGCTTAAAAGTGCTTCAATCTGCTTGAGTGAAACCATGGGCAGCTCAACCAATTGATTGCAATATTATCCCCATTTATAGATGACTAGGCCATCCAATTAATCAAATTCTGATTTCAAGTTTTTAACCAATGTGAAGAAATTATTTGCAGTCAAGTAACTTAACCTCAAAAAAATTTGCATATAAATAAATCCACCCAGACCCTCGTGTGATAAAATGTTATAGAAAAAATTAAACAGTCATGGCATGAGGCCCCATTCTGTATTGAATACAACCATATTCTTGATTCTTCATCTTTCATTTTCTTCTCATAGGTAATTATCAAATGTAAACACGTACTTTAAAAACATTATCTCATTCGCATCCTTCTTCTCTTAAGGGAGACAAGGAGCTACTTGAACCAAAATTAATCGCATTTAATCAACCTACCTAGGAAGCCATCATGAACACCAGTATGTTTAATTAGTGTACCTAAACCAATTTTACATTTTTAGCTTTCAAACAACAATACAAGATAGCTAACCAATTTTGCGTGATCAGCCCACCATAGAACATGATGTTCAAAAACTACCCTATGCCCCATATTAACAGAGAGACAGTATCATATAAGATGAAAAAGTCTTCTTTTGTTAATTCTAAACTTGATTACAATCATAATTTTGAATAATTTCTTTTAGAAAAAATACATAACCAAACTCATCAAATTGTTGGAAAAAGAAATATAAAAATTCGCAAAATTCGGAATCGCGTAATCATATAAATGCCTACCTATTGTTTAAAAAAAACAAAAACAAAATACAGAATTTGAAACTGAACAAAGCGATAAAGAAAGAAAAACCCTAAATATGGAATTGGGAAAGTAGAAGATAATAAAAGAGACCTTGTGGCGCTTCCATGAGAGAAACTGTTCCTGTGAGAGAGTAGGCTTCGGCCTCTCTTGTTCGGGTTTTTCCTGTGATGATTCAGTTTCAGCTCCCATCGTTTCGTTATTCCCAACCAAAGCACCAGATACTTTAGGGAAGGGTACACGACGAACCCCTGCAACTACAAGGCCTCTCAACGATGTGTCCTTTAATCTTTCGCTTAATTGCATTTCTTATTCTTAATTTTTTAAATGTTGTTACATTTTATTTCTAATAAATTAATTTGATATACTTTACTTCTTATTTCTTTTAAAGAAACTTAGAATTTTATCTTTTGTTATTTATTCATTAATAAACACAAAAATTAAGAGTAAAATTTCTCAAAAAAATATAAAGTTGGATAGAAAATTTGTAAAAAAAAAAGAAGTACAATTATATTAAGGATAAAATAATAAGAGATAAAATTTATAAGTTTTTTAAAGAATAAAATATACTAAATTAATTTTTTGGAACATTAAAGATTAAAATTTTGAAATTAAAATTACAATTAAGTATTAACCTTTTGTTAAGCATCTTTTCCATTTTAGTCTTGTAAGTTGGTAAGTTTTTTTTTTTAACAGTCTTGCCCTTTTTTAATTTTGGTTCAAGTAGTTTTGTTTCACGTTTAGTTAATGTAAATTTGTGTTTTTAAAAACTAAGGAGTAAATTTACCTAGATTAAAAATAAAAATTTTGAAATCATAAAATGACTAAAATTAAAAAATGCAAATTTACAAAAATAAAAATGAATAAAAAAGTTGCCAGCATCAAAACCAAAAAAGCACGTGCTAACAGGGATAAAATGAAGAAAAAAACTGAAGGGAACCAAAATTTAAAAAACATAAACTTACAACAATTAAAATTAAATTCATATATAAGACATAATAGAAAAGGACAATAGTCAATCCCTTAAAAGCTAAAGGGGAAATACCATAATATGCCTTTATTTATTGTTAAACTAGTATTTGTATTTTATCATGTCTATTGAATAAAATAAATGTTTAAATCTCATAAAAAAAAGATAAATGTTTAAATATGATTTATTCCTCTAATTAACATTTTTTTAATTTTAGTCTTTATTAAGTGTTTTATTTTTAATTTTTGTCCCTAATTTTTTCAAACATTTTGTTTTAAGTTTCTATGACCCGAATTATTACAAAACATTAAAGATAATTTCATCATGGTGTCATCAACAAAAAAGACAACATCAACACATGTTATCTTAGCAACAAAATGTTATGTCTAGTAGAATATCTTATCATCATAACATCAAAGAGATTAAAAATGAAATGAAACATTATAGGAATGAAAAATAATTAAAAAATACATGAATTAAAAGAATAATAGTATTGATAGGCATAAACAAATATTTAAATCTTAAATATAATGTATACATTTAATTTGAAATTAATATAAATTTAAAATATTTAAATGACAAGGAAAAATCAATCAACAATCTGAACCTTTTTCCACTTTTTTCCTTGTTCAACATTATAAGGTTGCTCACATATTATATAAAGATTTCATGTTCTCTCACTCACCTCATACACCATTCCTACTCTCTTAAACACACACATACTTTATAATAATAATAATAATAATAATAATAATAATAATAATAATAAACCATTCCAAACACTCTTAACAGCAGCACAGACACATTCAATTTAATATAGAATAAATAAATAAAAGAGACACAATTAGGTGTTGATAATTATAAATAAATAATTTAACTAAGATACGTTGTTTTTTTATAACATCATTCAATTATATATTGTCATATATGGTAAAACTATTGATTTTTATAATTACTTACAAATTATACTTAAGTGACTTAAGTATATTAACTGAAAAATAATCTGAAATTAAATTTTGTAATTTTTCAGTTGCCAGTGAGATTTACTTTTAACACTATTTTTACCTTGTTAATGATCCTTTTCAGTTCAAACAATAATTGAGTTTCAAGATTTTCGCGTAGGTAAATTTAATTGAGCACGTTTCACGACGTAGATAAATAAAAAAAAATGAGTTCAACATTGTGCGCCCAAAACAATAAAACAATCAACGTTTCAAACAAACAACACTAACTAAAATTTAGGAATTAAAAGACCAAAACATTTTTTTCTTAAATAAAAAAGAACCAAAAGTATATTCATTCCTTTTATTATCAAAATTTGAGTTTAATTTCTTTTTTTTTTTTTTACGTAAGAGTTTAATTTTTGTTATTAAAACATCTCTACATTATATGATTTTTAAGATAATTATTATAAAAATTAGCATACTTATTATATTTATAACAGTTTGTGATTAAATAATATTGTAAAAACTATTTACCTATTAATACATACACTAATTACCCAAATAAAAATCATGAAATGCATCTAAATCTTTATTTGAATTGTATTTAAGTGGCCATACAAAAAGAAAAAACACTCCCTGTCCAAAATTGAGATATTATAACAAGGTGGTGTATGCCCCCCACCCTCAGGGTGCATGGTATATTCCTGCCCCTCCAGTATAGCATGGTGATCCCTTTCGCTATAGATGTTCAGCTTGTGAAATACAAAATATATCACGCAGTTTTATGTGCTAAGATATGCAATTATGCGCTAACATTTTAAACAAAACCCAAACCCTGTGCAATAAATTAAGTTTAGAATCGGTGCATAGACACAAAATCAATCAAGCTCTTGCAATTTTGGTAGCGAGACATGCGTCTACAGCTTCTCCGACAGTAAGGAAAACCCATTCTTTTCCAATTTTGTCTACAAAGTGTGCAAGTTTAAGCTTGTGAATTACTAGCCACCTTGGGTTGACCATAGCTAACTGTAAAAACAACATAACACTTAGGTGTTAGAGTATGAAGGTTTGAGCAACCATGTGTAAAAATCATTATTAATTTCAATGTATAATTATAGTTTTGGCTCTCTTACTATTGTCATGTTGCCAATTTAGTTCCTCAATTTTCTATTTTTGTAAATTTAATCTCTTACTGTTTTAATTGTGTAATTTTTGGTTTTCCATTAACTTGACATCTAATATTTAATTGAAATGTTGACATGACAATGCATGACAATAGTAGGATAAAAAAAATGAAAATAAGTCTAACTTCAAAGAATATAACTAAATTCATGGTGGCCTCACTTCTACCCCACGGGAAAGCAATCTCTTGTGCAGTTCCTCAAGTGCTAGAATTCCGGAAGTATCAACATTCATCAAGTCTATCAAGGACAATTGCAAAGGGTCATTGGGATAATATCAAATTTAATTACGAATGTTTAGGCACTGAGACCTTTATATATGAAAAATGTAACAGATACTCACTTGTCATGTCCAGAATCACTGCTTGGACCCTACCCTTGGTGGTTTCTTTAAGGTCATCTTCATCTTGTGAGACCCACTTGAGAATTCTGGAACAAGTGAAAAAATTCATACACGGTTCTAATTTGGGCTAAACCCCTCTGAAAATCATTTGTAAATTGCTTGCTTGCCTTTCTCTGACAAAATTAGCATTTGCAAAGCAGAGTGAGCCAGAGCTTATGCGAATCACTATGATGCCTGGAGTGCTTATGGCCATGGGATATTGAGTCACATCACAGAAGGCTTCTGTTCTTGGAACTCTACCTAGAACTTCTATTCCAGGTCGAATTGATTGTATCAGTATCTTTGCAAACGAGATTATCACCTGCACATTAAAGAAAAAGAATTAGAGTATTTTGTGTAAAGGTTTCTTACATAATAATCTTATCATACATTGCTATATATTTGAAAATGTTTACCTTCGTATTATGGTTTACTAATTATATACACTAATTTGATTGTATCACAAATTGAAATTTCCAACACACCTCAGACAGAAGATTGGACATCTCAAGTATGAGGTTACCTATCATTTACTTATTTATCTTTACTTTTTTTAACATTACAACAATGGGTCAAGTAAATAGGTAAGTCTCTAACTGAAACATTGCTTCTAATTGGAAGACAAATAACTGAAGGAAAACATTGCTAATATCCTCCATAAGCATAACAACCCCCAAGATCTTTAGATAGGAACCACATAACAAGTACATAAAACATTGATAATAATGGTTGTTATGCTTAGGAATAAAAACTTTCCACAAGGAGGACCATATCAGAACTTCTATGAGTGACCAAGTCATTGGCTATACGTAATGCCCTTAACTTCTTGTGATTATATTACAAGAAGGCTTTCTTTACAACAAATCCAATACGCAGTATGATTATGGAACAAGAAAAGGTTTGGAGTACACGATACTATACAGTGACATTTAATTATTTAGAACAAAACGCAACACTCAATTTAATTATACAAGTTATGAATGTGTGGCCAAATTTGACGTCATAAAGTTAATTTGAAAGCACAATAAGTCTGGTATTTAAGAAGCAAGTGGTTCTTTCAAAAAAAAAAAAGGAGCAAGTGGTCAACCAAATTCAATGGTCCTTTGTCATGTGCAAATTGTCAATGAATTTTACGTTACTTCCTGCTTACAAGGATGCTAGTTAGTGTGCAATAGGGACTCAAATCACTTGTTTCCATTCTCTGTTCCTTCCTTGTCTCTCTAATTAAAAAACAGGACAAAACTCACGAGAAATACTTAAGTACTTTTAATCTTGTTATTCAATCAACATTGAGTTTAATTTTATACTAGTATGAGAAATCATTATTAGTATGATTTTAAGATAATTATTATAAAATTCAACAAACTTACCACAGTATATAATTAAGTGACAATTACATTGTCAATGGCTATTTACTCATCAAAATTAGAGTTTCACTTCAATATGCAGTGCAATAAAAGTTGTCATTAAAAGTCAGTGTTGGTTATGAAGATAGAAAAAACTCAAATTTTGAACAATGAACAATACTAAAAAGCACCTTAAGTATTGCACCTAAAATTTATTTAAAAAGTAGCATCTCAAGTGTAAGTTTTTAATTAATTTGTTGTTACTTCTAGCTCACAAGATACTAGTTAGTGTGCAGCTAGCACACAAATCATTTGCCCCATTTTCATTTAGTTCCATCTCTAATTAAAAAATAACATCACAGCAAAAAAGGAAATAAAAACTATCAAGAGAGAAAATATGTTATTTTTCAATTGGTGCAATAGAGGAAAAAATTTAAGTGGTGAATGACTTACTGCAACAAGAAGGCCAATCTCTACTGTTGCAAACAAGACCCCAAGAAAAGCACCAATACAAGCAAGAAAGTCCAATTTATCAACCTTCCAGATATAGCAAGCCTCACTTAGGTCAATTAATCCAGGAAGAGCAGAGAGGACGATAGAGGCAAGGATAGCCACAGGGGTGTAGTATAAGAGCCTTGTAAACAATTCCAGGGACAAAAACACTGTAACAGCCATCACAATGTTTGACACAGCTGTTTGACATCCAGCACTGAAATTCACTGCAGTCCTTGAGAAAGAACCTGAAATTATTCACCAAGAAACTATAAACAACTTTGATACATACACATGTAACACATCAAACATAAGAGGAGTTATACAAATTAATTGCACAATTTATTGGAAAAAGAAATCACCAGTTGCCACATAGCATGAAGTCAAAGATCCTGCAATGTTCATGATTCCCATTGACAACATTTCTTTGTTGCCATCAAGATGGTATCCCTTGATGGAAGCAAAAGATCGACCAACCGCTATTGCTTCCTGAATAAGAAGATCAAATTGCTATTAGGGTCATAGGACTCAGAACTGAGGAAATAATAGTAATAGTAATAATAATAATTTGGAGAAAATCAGAAAATGAATTAACATACTGTGAGGGCAATAACAGAACAAATCAACCCAATTTTTGCTGCTTGTCCGACATGTGGACCATGTAATTGCAACTGGTGAAGAGAACTTGGATTCAGACCTCCTTTGACATGCTTTATTATATTAACCCCATGCTTATCAGCTCTGGACAAATACACAATCAAGGTTGATAGTATAACTGAGAGAAGAGGAGAAATAGCAGGCAACCAGAAAAGCTTTCTATTTCTTCTGCCCTGGAATTAGATACATCATATGCACCATAAAATGTTAAAATTAAACAAAGAGGTAGTGAAGAAGGTAAATACCAGAAATTCAAGTACTTACAATAAATCGGGTAATTAGAATGAAAATCAAGAATGAACATCCCAGGACAAAATTCAGAGGGTTCCACTGTCAATTAAACAACCAAAGAAGAACAATATCAGATATTAACTTGAAGTTCAGCTTGCTATAAAATTCAAGGTTCAAAGTTATGAATAAGAAACTGTATAACTTTAGACGATAGTAAATAAACTTTATCAGAACATAAATAGCTAAAGTAAAACCAACTCACTTTTTGTCCAGGGGCAATTTGATTATGTAGTGACTTATAAACAGATGCCAACACTGATACTACATCTGTTTTGGAGGTAAAGTGACTAAGCCCCAGCAACCCTTTGAGCTGCTGAAGACCAATAATGATGGCAGCGCCTGCCATAAATCCAACTAAGGCAGCATGTGAAAGAAAATCCACAAGAAAACCCAACCTGCAAGTGTTGAAGGATAATCAAAAGTGAGAACTACTTATTAGGGGCATGTTTGATTTCTTTCTCAATTCTTTGGTTTTAAAAACTGTTTTGTAACACAATTTCGTGTTATTCAAAATCTATTGAGTTTTGAAATTTGGTTCCAAAACAAGTATTTTAAAAACCAAAAAATATAAACAGCTAGGATATATTTTCTCATTTTCTTCTTCTGTTTTGTGGTCCTGGGTCAAGGGTGTGGTGTGACATGGACTCTGGTGTGAGTCTGATTTCTTTGTTTCTTTCATAAACAAAAAACAGTTTTTGAAAATAGAAATCAATCACATCCATATATTGAGAAAACTACAAATTTACAAGAAATTTCACAAACTGATGTGAGGAATCCACCTGAAAACACCAAATGCAGTTTGAAAAATTCCGGTGAAGAAAGTCACAGTAAAGACAAGATTTCTGTAGGCATTAGGATTGGTAACTGGATCTTCCACTTTTGGGACCAGAGAGGCTAACAGCATTGACACTACAGCTACAGGTCCAATTGCAATTTCTCTTGAGCTTCCCATCATAGCATAAATAAGAGGAGGAACAACACTGGTATCTGAATGAAACAAAAAACCAAACCAATAGTGAAATTTAACCAAACCAAACCAAACCAATCAGTAGCAGTGTAGACTGAAGCCACATACTTACACAGGCCATATTCAGGAGCAACTTTTGCTAAAGTAGCATATCCTATGCTCTGCAAGATTCAAGTGGAAAACAGAAGAATGAAAGGACAAGATCTATGTAATCCTTCAATTTATCTTGAATGCATTGCACTGGGAAAAAAAAGACAGAAACATCATTTGTGAAACAAAATACCTGAGGTATGCAGAGACTGGCAAGAGTTAAGCCAGCCAAGAGATCATCTTTGAACTTGGAGACTTTGTAATCTCTCAACCAACTAATGATTGGGAACAAATTCTGCAGGCATGAGAGTGCATGTCCATTGATGGTTTTCCTCTTGGATGAGAAGCAGAACTTGTTGCCATGAGGCAGAATGGTTTCCTTGACAGAACTAAATAGCTTCTTCCAGAGAGGAGGAGGGTTGGGAGAATCAAGCACCCACTGGGACCTCTCTGTCTGGCCATGTTCCTCAAGATGAAAGACCCCTTGTTCTCTCATTATTGGAACTTGTTAAGAGGCTTCAATGCATGGTTTTGTTTGAAGTGTTTGGGTGAACTTTGGTCAGCTGTACTTATTGTACAATCTTGTCAGTTAAATATAACCAACACCACTCCTTTTGACAAAGGGATCAATTTATTTGGATGATTGCTTGAAAGGGGTAGCAGAGAGGTGGTGTGATAGAAGCCTGTTCTGGAAGAGGGATTGTTGTGACACCACATTGGTTGGCTTGTGTCAAAAGTTGTGACTGGTTGGGTGATAGTATGTAGAGTATAGACCCCCCTTTAATATGAATCCATATTAGGAGAGCATCTATTCCTACTTATGGGTGAACTTGGCTTTCAGGATATGGCCAAATTTCAATTTATAGCATCATTTCATTTTGCATGTAATGGAAGGGGAATATAAACAATTATATGTGGATTGTGGTCGGTTGGTACCTCAAGCTCTGGGATAATAAAGCTAGTTATTATCATCTGAACTGCAATAATTGAAATAAGAATTTCATGTGAATAACAACAAAGTGGTGAATTTGAGTGGATGGGTTCAGATTTTTAAACAAACTGGTTAGGAATTTGAATCCTGATTAAGGAATTCTAATTCAAGCATAAGTTATTATAACTTTCGATTCCTATAAATAAAACGAAATTTTAATTCTAACTCTTGTACACCAAGAAAACTTGGTTAGGAGAAGATAATCTACTTTTAAGTACCTTCAAATTTTCTAAAGATTAATCTCTGTAAATAACCAAAATACTCTCCTTCAATCATAGGTGTATAATAAAAAAGAATTTAATGTGAATTTAAAAAGGAATAAATATTATGCTAGCCATTATTGTCAGCAGTGCAATTCTGTGAAAGAATCAGAATTTCTGTATATTTGAGATAAACAATCAATGCCCGGTCAAGAAGGCATTCACAATCATGTCCTCATATATTCATTGGACCCGCTGTATTTTGGATTTTATACTTTGCAGCCGTCGGGCCAATTTTCTTTATTTAGAAGTCCTTTTTCACGGAGTAATACAATTAGTGACCACTTCTTACAGCGTCTTTTACAACAATGAAAGAGATATGAAAGAAATACAAACAAAAAAAACGGTAAGACAAGATGAGTTATATGATTAAAAATGATAAATAAGATGTAAAAAGTATTATAGAAAAGATAAAGAAGACCTTAAAAAATAAAGAAAATTGTATACACTTTCAGTTAGTATATATTACAAATCATAGAGAATTTGACTAATCGATTACTTTGTGACGTCTTTCTTTTTCCATTACTTTTTTTTTTCATTTACAAAAATATTTAAATACAAGTTCTAAGGAATTTAAAACTGATTTCAATAAGATCACAAATTTATTGGTAAGTATAACAATTTAAAGATAAAATTAATAATTAATCTCTTATAAAATAAAGTAAAAAAATTTGCACATTTTTTCTTCTCAAAATAAGGGTACCTAGTTACAATTTTTTTAGTTA